>NC_056746.1:1519457693-1519661112 GCF_019279795.1 Protopterus annectens
TGTCTCCAAACTATCCAAACTGAGCTGACCCTCTAATATACTGATTCCTAATCCTGTCCATCCTAGTCACACCCAGTGCAAATCTTAACATCTTTAAGTTTGCCACATCCAGCTCTGACTCATGCCTTTTCGACAATGCTACAGTCTCCAACCCATATAACATAGCTGGTCTCACTACCCTCTTGTAGACCTTCCCTTTCACTCTTATTGATACCGAGTTCTCCACCCATTCCAACCCTGCCTGTACTCTCTTCTTCACCTCTCTTCCACACTCACCATTATTCTGAACTGTTGATCCCAAGTACTTAAACTCATCCACCTTTACCAACTCTACTCCCTGCATCCTCACCATTCCTCTACCCTCCCTCTCATTTACACACATTTATTCTGTTTTAGCCCTGCTGAGCTTCATTCCTCTCCTCTCTAAAGCACATCTCCACTTCTCCAGGGTCTCCTCAACCTGGTCCCTACTCTCACTACATATCACAATGTCTGCAAACATCATAGTCCATGGGGCCTCCTGTCTAATCTCATCTGTCAACCTGTCCATCACCACTGCAAATAAGAAAGGGCTCAGAGCTGATCCTTGATGTAAACCCACCTCCACCTTAAACGCATCTGTCACTCCCACCGCAGTCCTCACCAATGTCACACTATCCTTGTACATATCCTGTACCACTCTTACATACTTCTCTGCCACTCCCGACTTCCTCATACAATACCACAACTCCTCTCTAGGCACCCTGTCATATGCTTTCTCTAAGTCCAGAAAGACACAATGCAACTCCTTCTGACCTTCTCTGTATTTCTCCAACAACACTCTCAGAGCAAATATTGCATCTGTAGTGCCCTTTCCTGGCATGAAACCATACTGCTAATCACTAATCATCACCTCCCTTCTTAACCTAGGTTCCACTACTCTTTCCCATAACTTCAAGCTGTGACTGATCAGTTTTATCCCTCTGTAGTTACTGCAGCTCAGCACATCACCCTTATTCTTAAAGATAGGTACCAAAACACTTTTTCTCCACTCCTCTGGCATCCTCTGACTTTCCAAAATTTCTTTAAATAATCTGGTTAAAAATTACACTGCCATTTCTCCTAAGCACCTCCATGCTTCCACTGGTATGTCATCTGGGCCAACGGCCTTTCCATTCTTCATCCTCTTCATAGCTGTCCTTACTTCCTCCTTGCTAATCTGATTCACTGTCCCCACATCATCCAACCTTCTCTCTCTCATTCTCTTCATTCATCAGCCCTTCAAAGTACTCTCTCCATCTACTCAACACACTCTCCTCACTTGTGAGTACGTTTCCCTCACTGTCCTTTATCCTTTATCACCCTTAGCTGCTGCATGTCTTTCCCAGCTCTGTCCCTCTGTCTAGCCAATCGGTACAGGTCCTTTTCTCCCTCTTTAGTGTCCAATCTCTCATACAACTCTCTATATGCCTTATCCTTAGCCTTTGCCACCTCTCTCTTTGCCATGCGCCTCATCTCCTTATACTCATGTCTACTTTCTTCATCTCTTTGACAATCCCACTTCTTCGCCAGCCTCTTCCTCTGTATACTCTCCTGTACTTCCTCATTCCACCACCATGTGTCCTTGTCCTCTTTCCTCTGTCCAGATGTCACAACAGTGATTGGGTTAATTATAAGTGCTGTATAATGTTTGCAACTAAGATTGTGTCATTATGGTCGGTGATGTAAAATACTTGCAAATGGGACTGTCAGTATGGTTTGTTTTCATTTATATAAATATATGATTGCCTGCATCATAAGTAGTAAAGATGTTTCTTGTTAAGACTTCAGATTAGATTGATTATACATCACTGTTTTTAACTTGTCTCCTATCTTAACTATTAGTTGTTGAGCCTCATATTCCTCTAATTTTGTCATAATTAAGTCTTCTGTACAGTGGATGTAAAAAAAGTGTATACCCCCCTGTTAAAATGCCAGGTGTTTGTGATATAAAAAAATGAGACCTCAATAAATCATTTCAAAACTTTTCCCACCTTTAATGGGACCTATAACCTGCACAATTCAGTTAAAAAACTAACAGATCTGTTGGGGGAAAATATAAAAAAAAAAAAACATACAATAAGCTGGTTGCATAAGTGTGCATACCCTTAAACTAATACTTTGTTGAAGCACCTTTTGATTTTATTACAGCATTCAGTCTTCTTGGGTTCACACCAGCCATCAGTTAGAGACTCTGATTAACCCCAAATAAAGTTCATCTGTCCTAGTAGGATTTACTCAAGTTGCCTGCTACAGCATATGCCATGGTTCGCAGAGAGCTTACAAAGCATCAAATGGATCTCATTGTTGAAAGGTATCAGGAGAAGAGTACAAAAAAAATTCCACAGCATTGGATATACCATGGAACACCGTGAAGACAGTCATCAAAAAGTGGAAAAAATATGGGGCAACAGTGATGTTGCAAAGAACTGGACTTCCCTCCAAAATTGATGAAAAGACAAGATGAAAACTGGCCCGGGAGGCTGCCAAGAGACTTGCCGCAACACTGAAGGAGCTGCAGGAATTTATGGCAAGTACTGGTTGTGTACTACATGTGACAACAACCTCCCATATTCTCCATATGTGTGGACTATTGGGTGGGGTTGCAAGACAGAAGCCTTTTCTTACACAGAAAAACACCCAGGCCTAGTTAAAATTTGCAAAACAATGCATAGTCTCTCAAAAGCATGTGGGAAAACGTTATGTTCTGATGAGACCAAGCTTGAACTTTTTGGCCACAATTCCAAAAGGTGCGTGTGATGCAAAACCACTTTGCATCACCAAAAGAACACCATCACCCCAGTAAAGCATGGTGGTGGTGGCAGTATCATGCTTTGGGGTTGCTTTTCTTCAGCTGGAACTAGGGCTTTAGTCAAGGTGGAGGGAATTATGAACAGTTCCAGGTACTAGTTACTTTTGGCCCAAAACCTTCAGGCATCTGCCAGAAAGCTGAAGATGAAGAGAAATCTCACCTTTCAGCACGACAGTGACCTCAAGCATACACCCATATGAACAAAAGAATGGCTTCACCAGAAGAAAATTAAAGTTTTAGAATGGCCCAGCCGGAGCGGAGACCCAAGTCCAATAGAAAATCTGTGGAGTGACCTGAAGAGGACTCTGCACAAGAGATGACCTCGCAATCTGACAGATTTGGAGTGCTTTTTCAAGGAAGAGTGGGAAAATATTGCCAAGTCAAGATGTTCCATGCTGATAGACTCCTACCCAGGAAGACTGAATGCTGTAATTAAATCAAAAGGTGCTTCAACAAAGTATTAGTATAAGGGTGTGCACACTTATCCAACCAGCTTATTGTACATTTTTTTATTTTTATATTTTTTTCCCTAACAGGTTTGTTTTTCAATTGAATTGTACAGGTTATAGGTCACATTAAAGGTGGGAAAAGTTTTATGATTTATTGTGGTCTCATTTTTTATGTCATAAAAACCTGGCATTTTAACGGGTGTGTACACTTTTTATATCTACTGTAACTATCTCCATGTGTGTTCTTTATTAGTTTCCACATTCCTCTTGAAAAACCTCTGTAGGTTCTCTGGTTGTTTTTCTTGTCATTGGCCCTCTTAAGTTTGGCAACTATCTTTTCTACCTTTTGTTGCTTAAGTTGCTGTGCTAAAAGATTTTGTGCTTTGGAGTTATCAAAAAATAGCTGTTGAAAAGCAATTTTTCTAAACTCATGTATATTATCTAAGTTTTCTCTTATTTTCTCTTTAGCACTCCACATTTGTGACTATTCTTGTTCTGTGAAATTAACCTTATTCTGCAGTGCTTTAATCTTCGTCACCCCTCTAAATAATTCATGTGACTTCTTGACCATATTTTCCCTTTTATTTCTAGCTTATTTTTAAAATCCATTTTCATTTTATCCTAATCACTAGGTATTCCTTCTTAAAACATTTCTATCTTCCCTAGTAACTCTTGAGTAATTTCCACTACCCATTCCATAAACCCCCCTCTTGAAGAGGTAGGTGGGAAAGCACCAGTGTTCCATTTTTATATAATTAGCTTGCATTTATAGCTTAGTTTTATCAGTGTATGAACTGAAGTAGTTATTTGAGTGCGAAAACTTTCAATTTAATGTACATTTAATCTGAAATGTAATTTCTGTGCAGTGTAGCCTATTTATTGTACCTTGTGGAATAAATTAAAATTCTATCTGGTCCTACCACTAAATTCATGTTTTCCATACCAAATATTTTCATAAATTTCTTTTGAAATATATCCTCTTTTGTTATATTTTCCCTTCTAGTTCCTCCTCGATGCATCCTACTATAGCAGATCAAGTTCCATTCCCTACCTATAATATTCCCTGCTGAAAACTGATTTTCTCCTAGAATGTTTTAAGTTCCATAATAGCAGTTTTTGGTGGAGTTTTTTTCCCCCTATCATCTATTATTGATGGAGCCTTTCTAGTGATCAGTATTTATTATTGCTTCCTTTTTCTTTTGTCCCTGATATCTTGCTGAACATGCATCATGAAATTCTTGTCAAATTAATTTGCTCATTCTTTTACAGATGTGATTCCTGCATTATTGCTGTTTGCAGTCTGCATTTCTTTATGTAATTCAATACTCTCTGCTTTTTGTTTACACCTGTAAAGCCATTTGCACTCAAAATATTATGGGTAGAGTAGCTGATATAATTAAAGGCTATTGTTACCACTTGTATATGACTTTTTTAATGTATATTTCCAACGTTTGTCCTATATGCACACACTGGATGTCTGATCATTAATACTGTTGTTTCTTCTCATCTCGTTTTAACTTGTCACATTTGTCAAGATTTTTTGTTTTAACGAAAACCCTCAATCAAAAAAGTCAATTCATTTTCAGAGCACCTCTTCCCTTACTACCCTAGAAAAACATGAAAACTATGCACATTTTTAAACAAGTTGAACCTTCCAGATAGAAACAATTGCCCCAAATTGACAGCTGGACCCACAGGTATTACATAATCTAAAATTAAGTGTACCCATGCTAAAGCACATGTTACAGCCTGTGCTCCCACTTGCACAATTTTTTGTATGTACGTTTTGCATTTCTTTTCCCTTCCCACATGTGAAAAACAGCTTGCAGGCTTTCAGAAAACATTAACTTTTAGCACCATGAAAAAGTACACTTGTTGCTTTTAAATACAATTATGTTATGCACTGTTCTATTACTATTAAATGCAGTAAAGTTTTATGGCAGCTGGGAAGGTAACAATCTCTTATTTACTTCCCATAATGTCAAACTGTATTTTTCATTGAACTGCATGTCATTGTGCCTATAAAGTTTGCATTTTCTTCAGAAAAGGATGTTCAGAACTCCCAATAATATATCATCATGTCTCCATGTATAAGTATACAACAATGGGGGGGACAGTTAAACCTTGCAGGTACATGTCTGAATATTTGTCAATTTCACTCCGAGCAGAATGTATAGAATTCCTCTGTGTAACTACATTCAGCTGCACACTTGTCTCTCCCTGAGAATGTTTAATGGGAAAAAAACACAAACTAATAACTGTACAAATGTGAAAAACTGAACATTTTCATGGCTTTCATCATTTTGTCGTCTTATTCAAGCCTATGTTCTTGGAAACGGCAGTGGTGGTGCTGCGGTAGCGTTGTCGCCTCACAGTAAGACGTTGTCCTGTTCGATTCTCAGCTAGAGCGTCTTCTGTGTGGAGACGTGCGTGAATGAGCGTGCCTTCGTTGAAAGTTGTGTCAGAGCCGGCAACTTGGCAAGTAAAAATCTACTGCCAATCATTAGCGGACCGAAGTTCCGCTGTGGCGACCCCTAACCGGGAAAAGCCGAAAGACGAAGAAAAGAATTCAAGCCTATTTTTTTCCAAAAAACTTTTATATAACTTAAGCCAAGGGCATTAATCCAGACATCCATCTTTGTAAAAACAAGGGAAATTAACTTCTGAGCTTTGCACATAATCAGTACATGTTTACATCCCACCCCCACCTAGTAGCCCAAGGTCAAAGCATTATATTAATTTAAACTTGCTTCTCGTCAGCCTTTTTTCTCATGTTATATATGGTTAAACCCAATTTTGTTTGCAATTAAAAGGGGTATTTGTTTACTTTATTATCTTTATTGCAGACCACACACTGAATAGACATTAATCATGAAATGAGTTATACAGATACTAGTACGAACAAAGATTTTGCTTACAGTTGCATTTTTCCCTTTTATGCCTTTATAAGCATTAAAGACTTGATGCAGGGTATATGATTTATGGTTACCCAGAAGTTTAATAAAGTCAACTGTTTTCTCAGCCACTTATTTCCAAATATGATTGATGCTTTATAATCTCACATATATTCACTAATTTCAGTAGTGCTGTTCTTCCTGAATATCTCCCAACACTAGACTTTGGCTTGAGTCCAAGGTACTCATGATTCCTCTAGGCAATCCTTGTGGGGTTTTTTCTATGCCTCAAGCATTTTTCTTTGGAACATTTGGAAATGGTTCACTGGCAGTCTCTTCTCTGAGCTTTATTTATTTTTATAATATTTTTATTGAATTATCACTTATGACATAGGCATTCATACATTTATATAAGAAGTCAAATGATACTGGCATGTTTTCATTTGCAAACATTATACAGCACATACTCTTCTTTACAGTTGTTGTCAATCGAACATAGCTCTTTCAGTTTCTGCCTCCCCTTAAGCCTCATTCATCCTCCAAAGCGTTGTTCTGCATGTGTTGCTCCTGCAGTTCCCATTATTTCTATGTAATTTACTCCTTCCCTTTTTTTAAGATCCCACTTTCCATTCGTTTGTCATAGTTATATTCACCACTTCTAGTACAGTTGGTTTAGACTGATTTCCATTTTGTAGTAATTGCTTTTTTTGGCGGCCACCAGAATTAAACTCGGAAAGCCTTAATATGTCCAAGCAATTCTGATTATGTACTGCAGGAAAAAAAATCTTAGTCACACCAATTTGCTCATCCAGTATTTCTGACAGAGTAATATGCATGGAATTTTTAAAGTGTGCCAGTTCATTATACTGCCAAACAATATGTTCCCAGTTGCCTCTTTCTTTCCTATCACACCTCCAACATATGCACTCTACCAGAGTAAAAACTATTTGAAGTCTTTTTGGAGTATAAAAAAACCTATGCAAACACTTCCAAGCAAAAATACTATATCTTCTAGACATTCTTGCATATTTGGAGCCATACAGATATCTCATTATTTCTTTATGAATTGCTTATCCAATCTCTTTCTAACATCCTGTAATTGATTCCCATAGTTATCATGCACTGTTTTATATGCCTTGCTATTGTCCTCTTTTTAACACCTCCAATCTCTCATAGGTGGTCCTAATTAACCTTGTTATATCAGGGAATGAAAATGTTTCCATTGACCTATTCATAAAATCCCAGCTTGTTCTGTCTGATTTCTTTTGCACCAAGACCTGCCAACAACAATGGTATTTTATTACATTTTTCTCTGTGATCTTTATTGTCAGAAGAATGAGAAGCGGAGTCCCCTTCTGCTTAGTGGCTCTCTTTTTGTTGGATAAACGTTTTCCTCCTCAGACTGTTCCACATCAAAAAATACTCTGAAATCAGTTGGATACAGCAGCCTGAATCTCACACCTTTCTCATGACATTCCCCGATTGCTGTTATAAATTTGATTCTCTTCTGCCTGATATACAGTAAATCATTTTTCCAGAAAAGCTCTGCTGTGTCCGATTTTTAATATTTTTCCCTTTTGTCACAGTTTGGTCAGGATGAACTATTTCTTCTGGTATGGTTGCATCTTTACTAGTGTAGGTCTAAGTTTTTTCATCGTGGCCAGGTTTGGAGCATGCATTCTGTGCCCTTTCCGTTAACAGATCCTACTGTGGAACACTAGTTTGTTTGCTTATTTATGCTTTCATAAAATTAATACAGTTGCTTCCTTCTAATTTTTCTGATATGAACTCTTAGGTTTTCTCTGTGAGTTCTGTCTTGTAGCTAATATTTTTTTTGAAACAGCTGTCTTGAGAAGCTTCATATTCAGACAGCCTTTTCTTCATTTGTCTATGATTTTTGCAGTTTTATCAGTTCATCTGAATAGCTAGTTAAAGCTTCTATTTTTCAGGACTTTTATTTGAGTTGATATATTACTTTTGTGTATTATCACCTCTGAGTGAGTTTGATTTATTTTTTCCTCAAAATTGTGGGAAAACATCTCTTGAAGTTAAGCTGAAAGTCATACAGCGGAAGGATCCTTCCCATAGTGTTTTCTCCATCTTTTCTTGTTGATTTTCTTTCAGGTTCTCCAAATTGCTTGTTTGCAAGCATACAGGCAGTGTACTTAATAACCATTAAATGATTTTTACAAAAATAACAGTTTGAATGGCACTCCTTGGCCCATTTTTGTGTCCTGAGCAGGATTCAGCCCATATAGCCAAATGGCTGCTGCAGCAGTGAGGAATTCGAGCAGCTACTTTTACAGGTAAGTGCATTTCTCACAACTGTTACACTATCACTAGTGTTTATCCTCTAGTCTTCTACAAGAGCGTCTCTCTCCATATAGCAATGCATGCTTAGTAGAATGAGAGAAATGCTTGTGACTAAGAAATAGTTTATATAAAAAAAAAAAAAGACCTGTTATTTAATGGCGATCTCAAGCCCTGCCTGGAATCGTGAACATTTTCCAGTAAATTTGTCATATGAAAACAAGTGACATAATTATGGGGTTACCTGATAAAAATCAGCAGTGGATGTGAATCAGGGGTTAATGTGCGGATTGTGGTTTTACCAAAATCATCATACTGAGCATTGTGAGCATTGCATATTACTAGATTCACTTGCTTGCATTAAAGATTTATTAAGCTGCTTATGCTAAAGAACATATATTTTAATTTCTTACTACATTTTGTGCGTCATAAACAATGCTTAACTGAAGTTAATTGTTGCTTCAGTTTCAAAACTTTGCAATGTCTTCCTTTGTTGTAATATTTTTTTGAGTTGTTTGGCTTGTGCACTTGCATTTTCTTGTTTGTGAACAGTTTCAGTTCCAGAAACCTGCAGAAAATTATATAAAGTGTAGGATATTTTAACTGTAATTACATTTTTAAGTCTTGTATTCCAATGTTAATATAATCTGTATAACAGAGCTGTTATTTCAGGTTTAGAAATGATGCACTGTGCTGAAATGCTATTCCAGCTCAGCATACTTGTAATTCATTGTTAGTATTATGACACGTTTCCATTATAGTAAATGTCAGTCCTACATTTTACATTTTGCATATTGAAATTTGATGTTTCCAGTACTTTATAATTTAAAAAATTTCTTTATTACCATAATCAAATGCTATATTTTATTTTTGTATTTGTATAAATTTCTTTCAGAAAAAATTAGTAACCTATGCATTTCAGTTTTGGAAAAGTATAAAATAATGGTTTTAGAAATGTGTGTTGTAATACAATGTTTTCATTGGAAAACAGGTGATTCGAAAAGAAGATGATGTTAGTGTTTATGACATAGCTGACCATCCAGACTTTCGTTTCCGAACCACTGATATTGTTATCAGAATTGGAAATGCAGAAAATGGAGGTCCTCCAAAAGTTGATGAGGTAAGTCCTCATAATGGACTACTTTTTTTCTCAGGAACAGAAGCTGTGAATTAAACAGCATGCATAGCGGATATATGTTATGTGACAGCAGGATATAACTTTGAAAGCTTCAATTTGTAAACAATAGTAAAGTGGTTTCAAGTGTCTTTGTTTCGGGGAAACTTTGGTCTTTTAAAAGCTAAAAATCCACGAAAACAGGTAGAGGGAAGTAAGGCAGCAAACACCAACAGATTTAAGTTAATCTTCTTTAATACAGATAAAATGTGAAGCGCTTTTCATTTGAGACTGTGCTCAAACTTCTTCAGACAAACTGATTACACAAATCACAAGTATATATACCAGTTAGATGAGCTGCTCACACAAGCACTACATCAATTAAGCAATTAAAAACTGCACCAAGGTAATAAAGCATTTAAAGGCATATAAAACAAAACTGCCTAAATGCTCTTAATACGTGTCTGTACTTAAAACCACCTTCAACTGTTGCAAAATAAAATAAAAATATAACCATCCAACATGTTGATTAAATAACCTACTGAGGATATATATATATATATATATATATATATATATATATATATATATATATAAACTAATGTATACTACAAAAAAAATAAAAATATATAATATAAAAAATATATAAAAATGTGAAAAGTATATATGTATATATATATATATATATATATATATATATATATATATATATATATATATATATATATATATATGCATCTTATCTTATAGGTTCATACTAGGCTATCTGCCCTAGGGCATTTATAAGCCTAGCCAGAATGTGTTTGGCTTTCGCCACCCATTTTAAATTTATTTTGCTATGCCCTTTTTCGAGGTTAGTATACTGTGCCTCTGTCTAACAGTGACACAGAAGTGATACCCAGGGTAAACCTACGATCTCCCATCCACTCATCAAGATTCCTCTTGAAGAGAGTCAATGAGGGACTCTGCCTAATCTGGACTGGGATTTTATTCCAGAGTGAAGGAGCCTCTGGGTTATGAATCTGTCCCTCCAGCATGTCCTATTTATTTCAGTGCTGAGGTTCAAGTCTCTCGAGCGCGTAGCTCGATGGGATTTGGATTTTCTGAGGTGCAGCATGTCCATTAATTCCGGGTTGGACATGGCTTTATACGTCAGGCACAGATCGCCTCTGAACAGGCGGTATGCCACTGAGTAGAGCTGGAGTTTCTTTAACCGGGCAGCATATGGCATCTGTTTGAGCCCTTTGATCCTCTTGGTGAGGTACTTTTGGGGTCTTTCCAGTTGCTGCAGGTGTCTGGTAAGGTACATCCCAAAAGGGGCATTGTACTCAGTTATAGGCCTGATGAGGGATGAGTAAAGAGGCACGATGACCTCCCCTGATCTAGATGTGAATCCCTTCATGATTAGGTGGGCTATATAAAATGTTTTTCTAACCACTTTGGCCACGTGGTTGTCAAATGAGAGATTGCTATCAACTTGGGTCCCCAGGTCCCAAATTACTTCTGTATTTAATGGATTACCACCTATGTGGTAATTTGTGGGCACTTTATTTTTGCCAAAGGGGATGACTATACAATTTTTGGCATTTAGCTTGAGGCCATAGCTGTGGCACCAGTTGTCTGTTTCTATGAGGCCCTTTTGGAGGATGCTTGTGTCGGCTGGAGAGTCTATTATGGCGCCCAGTTTGCAGTCATCTGCGAACTTGGCCAGCCACAGTCCTTCCGTGTTGGCCTGTACCTCCGAGAACTATATACCGAACAAGAGAGGTCCCAGGACTGAGCCTTGTGGGACACCACTTGTAACTGGTTTGGAGTCTGACATGGCTCCAGCAATTCTAACCATGTGGGTTCTGTCCTTGAGCCAGTTTGCAATCCATATAGTGACATAGGGGTTTATATTTAAGCTGGTGAGCTTATCTATAATGCCCGAGTGGGGTATTGTATCGAAGGCTTTTGCGAGGTCCAGGTAGGCTGTGTGGACCACCTTCCCCTCGTCAATGGCCTTGGTGACGGTTTCAAAGAAATCAACCAGGTTTAAGAGGCAGGATCTGCCCTTAACAAAGCCGAACTGGGTAGGATCCAGTGTCTGTAGGTCCCCAATATCTTTATGAGGTCCATGATGATCCTTTCCATAGCTTTGCATACCAAGCTAGTCAGGCTTATGGGGCGATAGTTTCCAGGATCCGTTGAGGCACCACCTTTGTGGAGAGGGACCACTGTTGCTGTACGCCACTCTTTGGGCACATATCCTGTAGTAAGGCTGAGATTGAACAGTAGTTTTATGTTTGGGTTTAGCTCCTCTTGGAGTTCATGTAGGATGCAGCCTGGGACACCGTCTGGTCCCATTGATGCTGTGTTTTTTGCTTTGGAGAGGGCGGCTCTTACCTGAGCATCTGAGATGTCATCTTTATAAGATTTATCTTGATAAACTTTTAAGTTTTAAAACACTGACAATAGAACAGCATTCATTAAGTCCAGGGGTATTATACGCATTTTATCTAACTTGCCTCATAAGTTCTAATTCTTCCAATTTTAATGGAGCAGGGCCTCCCCTAGGATCTTCGCGAATCTGATCTATTATCATAAATTTAAATTTGTGGTCCGGGTTGAGACTGACATGCTTAGCCAGAGCATTGTTGAGTTTATTCTTCCGAATTGCATAAATGTGTTCATACAAACAGTCACGGAGACGTCTCTCCATTTTCCCTATGTAGAACGATAAACAATTCTGGCATTGTGCTAGATAAACTATCATTTTAGAATTGCAATTCACTCGACATTTCAAAAAGTATTGATGGTTGTGAATAATGAATCTGTTATTCACTAACATATTGGCAGTAGTTACAAGACTGACACTTGAACATACCCGGTGTTTTTAGGTATGTGCGTTGTTCAAGAAGGGACTTTAAATTTTTTGCCCTTCTATACGTGACCACTGGTCTATCACCAACTTTATTGAAAATACTGAAATCACTTTTAAAGATAGCCCAATTTTTACATAAAATTTCATAACAAGACTTACTATTAATACTGAAAGTAATGATAAATGATGGAACATGACCCGTAGGTTCACATGGTGTATTAATGTCATCTATTGAAACATTAACTGCACTACTATTCTGTACCACTTCTATATTCGTAGAATTAATATTTAATAAAGGTTTAAATAACTACCTATTCCATTTGGACCCCACTTCTTCTATAAGTTCATTAATCAGATTCTCAGGATAGCCTCGGTGGATGAACATATTTTTTAATAAACGACATTCTTCAATGAAGCCGGCATCAAGAGTTGACATGTGGGCTGCCCTGACTAACTGGCCCTTAACTACAGCTCACTTCTGGTGTGGAGGATGACAGCTAGAATAATGCAAAAACACATTAGAATATGTGCTTTTTCTATGTATCTTAGCTGTATACCTCTAAAGTGAAGAATTTTTAGTTAATAAAATGTCAAGGTACACTATAGAATCCATACTAAAAGACGACGTAAACTTTAGGAAGTCTGTGGTGCTGTTGAAATAGTCGACTACCATGTCACTAATGGCTCTGTCACCTTTAAGTAAAATAAAAATGTCATCAAGGTAACGTGTATAGAAAATGAGCACATCTTTGTAATCGGAATTAGATAAAACAAAAGAGTGTTCCCAATGAGCCATTACCAGATTGGCTATACTAGCACCACAGGGGGAGCCCATTGCTACCCCAACCTTTTGCAGATAAAATTTATTATTAAACATGAAAAAGTTATTAAGAACAATATCCAAAAGTTCTTCAACTAGGTCGAGTTCTATTCTGGTACACCCTTTTACTCTTAAATCCAGCCTGATCCAGTCATTAACTATTTCATGTGGGATACAAGTGTACAAATCTTTGACATCTATAGTTAAAAAATTAGGTTGGATGTCAAATGGTAACTCATTGATTCTCTCCAGAAAAGACCATGAGTCTTTACAAATTTGTACATCATTAACTAAAAATTTTTGCAAGATTACATCTATAACTTTAGCACATGCATACATAGGTGAACCTCTGCTGTCAACTAAAGGATGCATGGGAGGGTCCAAAACGTCTTTATGGATTTTAGGAATACCAAAAAGACTTGGAAATCTAGGATAAGTGGTCAGCATGTAGTTAAACATTTTTCTGGTCAATTCTCCCGTCAATAAACATTTCTTCCAACGTATTCTTTATATGTAAATATGCTGTATTCACTTCAGAGCATGAACTAACTAAATATGAAGGGCTATTCAAAAGTTTTAACATTCTGTTAGTGTAATCACCCCTATCAAATACAACCATACCCCCACCTTTATTCGGTTTGCAAACTCGAAGGTCATGTACCTTAATAAAATCAATACAATCCTTCTCATTTATTGAATCTGCACAACCATACTTATAATAATGTTCAGACTGGAATCTATGACTAATATCCAGCTCACATATAAGTTCAGACATCTGAAGGGTAGGATGGAGGGGGGGATTAAAAACACTAGATATTCTAAATGTGCACTAGTGCCCAAACTAAGCATGGGCACTATTTGGCTAAGCATGTCAGTCTCAACCTGGACCACAAATTTAAATTTATAATAATAGATCAGATTCACGAAGATCCTAGGGGAGGCCCTACTCCATTAAAACTAGAAGAATTAGAACTTATATGGCAAGTTAGATTAAATGCGTATAATATCCCTGGACTTAATGAATGCTGTTCTATTGTCAGTGTTTTAAAACTTAAAAGTTTGTCAAGATAAGATGCATATATATACATATATACTTTTCACATTTTTTTATATTGTATATTTTTTATTTTTTGTAGTATACATTAGTTGATATATATATATATATATATATATATCTAACCTCAGTAGGTTATTTAATCAACATGTTTGGATGGTTATATTTTTATTTTATTTTGCAACAGTTGAAGGTGGTTTTAAGTACAAACATGTATTAAGAGCATTTAGGCAGTTTTGTTTTATACGCCTTTAAATGCTTTATTACCTTGGTGCAGTTTTTAATTGCTTAATTGATGTAGTGCTTGTGTGAGCAGCTCACCTAATTGGTATATATACTTGTGATTTGTGTAATCAGTTTGTCTGAAGAAGTTTGGGCACAGTCTCAAACGAAAAACGCTTCACATTTTATCTGTATTAAAGAAGATTAACTTTCATCTGTTGGTGTTTGCTGCCTTGCTTCCCTCTACCTGTTTTCGTGGATTTTTAGTTTGTTTTTGTATGTCTTTTAAAAGCTGTCAGGTGTAAGGCTTAACATGATTGTACAGTCTTCTTCTTTCAGCTTTTCCCAGTTAGGGGTCACCACAGCGGATCACCTGTCTGCTCATGATTGGCAGTGGATTCTTTTTTACGGTGTCTAGTTGCCAGCCCGGCGCCCAACCTTCCACAGAAGGCGCACACACGCACGCACTCGCACCTAGGGCCAATTTTAGAGTGTCCAATCCACCTACAGCATGTCTTTGGAATGTGGGAGGAAACCGGAGCACCTGGAAGAAACCCACACGACCACAGGGAGGACATGTAGACTCCGCACAGGAGGCACCACAGCCAAGGATTGAACCAGAGCAGGATAATCGACTGATTGCTACGGCTGTTGCTGAACTCTATGAATTCATCATTATTGCAGTGCAGTCTAACATTATGTGGCTGTGGTATGGGTAAGCAGTAATGGCTTCTTCCTTCATACTAGTGCAGTTGTGCACTGAAGGACTGCGATAGACTTTAAATACTCCAGCTGCAGCCTCAGTGATGTTACTTGTTATTTGGTGCTGTGCAACCCACCTTTGCCGCACTGTTTGGATAACCTCTTTCACTTTCCCTTGCAGAATGTCATTTAAGAGTAGTTGGCCCTTTGACTCATTTCCTTGAGCTGCGTGTTTTTCATTGAATGGGAGGAACTGAAGTGTGAGGAAGGAGATGCAAAACAAACATCTGTATATAGATTTTTAAACCTATTTTTAAATGTTACACTTTGCAAATAAGCATTCACTGTTTAGTATATATATATATATATATATATATATATATATATATAAAAATATATATATGTATGTATATATGTATATATATATATATATATATATATATATGTATATATATAGGTTTACCTTTTAAAGTGAATGCTAAATAGCTGAAACTGAATTGGTTGAATGCATTGTATTAAATGATCAATTAGTCTAAACTCACAATGTCGAAATTATCGAAATTCCCCATTTCTGCACTGTAGTGCGATATCGGAGTTGGTATATTTAAGTAGGGGGAGGTGTGGGGGGCACAGCCCCCCACATGGGGGGTGCAGGGGTGTGTAGCTCCCCTGCAAAATAGTAGGGCTGATCTCATTGCTTTTTCAATTAAATGAGTGTAGACATTTTGATCATTCAATGCTTTGGGTTTAGATGTTGTTTTTCGACCAAATGAACATTAGACATGGCATTCAACATTTTAAAGGTAAACCATATATATATGTATGTGTGTATGTATGTGTGTATATATATATATATATATATATATATATATATATATATATATATATATATATATATATATATATATATACACACCATATTGTATGTGCTTGTTTTAAAGTAGTTGTACTCATAATAAATTTTAGATCTTTGTAAGCATTTGGGCAGGTTAAAAATATGATCTTGCTTATTCACTTTGAATTAATTTCCTTATGCAGTGGAAAACTCTTCCTGTAATTTTCACATCCTTTTACAAGCCTGTTATTTATCATTTCAGTTCCCCTTTTTTTATTGTCCCTGAACTGAATGTACAGTTTTCATTTTCAGTTGTCTGCATTGTCACTGCTAGTGTCATATCTACTTCCTTAGTGAAATAATTAACATTTCACACAATATTGTCCTATGAAGATTTATTTATTTAGTAATTTTTTATTATCATTCCCTTATTTGACTAATGTTATGGGTTTTAAAGCTATACCAGTAAGAGAGTTGAAGGAGCTGGATCTGATTCAAGATGCCTGAAGTAGCCATGCTAAATCATTATCTGCCTAGGTAACTCAGAACTGTCCAGCTTTCAAAAGCTCAAACTCCTCACACCTTGTCTGTTCCTGTGACAGCTGATTGGCTGAGCATACATTCAGATGGAACCATTCAGGTGTCACAAGAAGTTGAGTGTTCATAGGAAGTTACTAGGCTAATGGCCCTGGAGCTTTTACAAGCCTAGCTGTGTAAAAACCTGAGTACCTTTTTTGACCATATTTAGATGGCCATTGTTAATGATTTTGTGATCCAACACTGAATGCCATTGTCCAGGAGGGGTGCCTCCCCAAGAATGAATTTATGGTCATCCATCCAGTTAAAGTTTAGCTTAAATAGGGTCATTGAGGAACTCTGCTTCACATGGAGTGGGAACTTATTTCAAAGGAGTGATAATCTCTGGGAGATGTATCTGTTTCTCAAGCATGATTTGTTGATGTCACAGGCTAGGTTGAGATCCTTGGAGCGAGTTATTCTTTTCCAATTTGATTTGTGGATGTGCAGCAATTCATTAGGGTAGCTTTTGAGACTGCTCTGTAGGCAAGGCACAGGTTGCCTCTTAACAGCTTGCATTATACAGAGTACTGTGTCAGGGGTTTCAGTCTTTCCATGTATGTCATGTTTTAGAGGCCCTAGATTCTCTTGGTAAGAAACCTCTGTGGTCTTTTCAATTGTTGCAAGTGTCTGGTGAGGTGCATACAGAGGGGGAAGCATTGTACTCAATTAGTGGCCTGAAAAGAATCAAGTACAGTAGGGCTATAATGTCCCTGGTGTTGTATGCAGTACTCTTATTTATAAGATGGGCAGTGTATCTATTCTTGGTGGTGAACCAGTTTAGATATTTTACATGAGATTTTAAGCTGAGTTAATACCTTGACCTGCATTTTTGTGTGTTGATGGAATGTTAGGTTTAGGTCTATGATTAGTTCTTTGTATCCATGTTGAGTAGTGAAAAAAAAGTGGGGTGCCTGAAAGGTTTATAATGCTGAAGTGAAGTGAGATCACTGCTCTCAACTAGACCAGGTAACTTACCTGGTTAACAAAGTACAAATAAAAAAAAAAAAAAAAAACTACAGCAGTAAACATCTGCTCAGTGTGCATTTTCTAAATAAGCAAAGCATACACGTTGTTTAATCAGGTCCAGTTTTTCTGCCATCCAAACAAAGACGTATTCAGACTATTCACAGGATCCAGTGCTTATTTTTCTGGCTGGCTTCTCAGATTTCCATTTGGGGAGCCTCCTTCCTCTCATTTTATTATTAGATTTATTCTCTTTATTTTTATGCTTGTTTAAAAATTTTAATATTTTATTTCTGTCAGTGTTTACAACAGTTCCTGTGGGAATTTCTGCTTGTAGCAGTAGTCATTTGGCTTCTGTCTGTGATAAATATGTGTTATCACGGTTATCGAAGGAAACTTTAAGTATCTCTCTCATTAGTGCCGACTGTATTTGTGTGCGCTTGCTTGTAAAACACTAGAACGGTCTAGTACAGTCAGAACTGCAAATTAATCTTGCTTGTCCTTACTGTTTCTCTGCTTTATTTTCACATTTTGACAGAAAATATTCTGGAACATGGATGTTTCAGCATTTATGCATTTACCACATGCATGACTTTGTTTTTAACAGTGGATTGTGATTTTGCCACAAATTAATTTATTTGAATGTAGTGTGGCGATTTTACTGTCTCTCTGACAGGGAATGGTTTGAATTGCCATTAAACATTATTTTATGGCAGTTTAATTTGGTTAACGTATGTGAAGCTAAATTTTAACACTGAATTTGATGATGTTTTTCATTTTATCCGAACATGAGTTTGGATCCAAACCCTCCTTCTCTACTGCCCCAAGGGTATTCACTAAATGCCTTGCTCCAGTGATTACCTTTTGCAGGAAGACAGGTGTTGAGATCTTTTCCTGCCTGGGCAATTTGTTTCTTTCCCAGATGCTCTGCTTCAGGATCTCCGATTTACTATTTACCTGTTAGAGTCTGGAGTTTACCATAAACTTCCAGAAATCTTCTCTGTTGCCTTCTCAGCATCATGTTTTCCTTGGTTGCCGACTTCAGACCATCCCTGTGTTGGCATCTGTGCCTACCCCCAGTGCCCTCTCTCTCACTCCCTTTTTCCAATTTCTTCTTCCTGTGGCTTCAGTCACAGCCAGGCAATTATCACCTGTCTGAGCATGCATAATTTTGCACTTCATTAGCACAGTGCAGTTACAGTATAGCACTGAGTCACTATCACTTTTCATAAGTAGAGGTCATTATCACATTGATGAATGCACAAGTCAGATTTGGATTTTTCTCCACTTGGAGTCATTGCAATCCCCCCCCCCCCTCAAGTAGGACCAGAATGGTAAGTAAAACTCTTATTATGAATTGTGTTGTGTAAAATATTATACTTTTCTGAGTTTGGCAAATAACTGTGGTAAGGAGCTGGTGAAGATGCTGAGAAAGAAGAATTATTTCAGGAGAGTGCTACCATATGCAACTGAAGATGTCATTAACCATCCTGCAATACTTCTTTTTTTATTCTGCTTTTATCAAGCATGTGTAGAGTTTAGATGACAGGAAGGGCTTAGTAATACAGAACTTGACCTGTTAGGGCTGTTGCTGAATGGACATATGTAAAGAAAAAAGGCATAGGTAAGGCAGACTGCTGACACTGAAGGAGGTCGTGAGATTATCAGCTGTCTGGTTGCACTGTGCAGATATCAAAGTTTGTTACAGACTTAGGTTATCGAAACTATTATTTTTTTCATATTTTGGTAAATAACTTTGCAAGGTAACATGTCAGTGTGCCACGTAATACCTTGTTTTGAAGACAGTGTTGCTCCTTACAACATGGTAACATAGCTGTGTCTATGTTTTATACATGTACAGATATCAAAGTTTGTTTCGGACTTGGGTTATAGAAATTTTTTTTTTCATATTTTGGTAAATAACTTTGCAAGGGAACATGCCAGTGTGCCAAGTAATACATCATTTTGAAGACAGTGTTACTCCTTATAACATCCACTATTCTGATGATACAAGGGTTACCTAAGCTGCATAAGGGGTTAGAGAGACCACCAATGAGACCAATTTTGGCAGGGAGAAATTGGTGTACAGAATCCATTTCGATGTATTTGGAAAAGAACCTTCGTAGGTTAAATGATAAATCTCTATTTATTTTAAATGATACTGAACATTTTCTAAGAGATCTTTTTGAATGCACTAATGAAACTTGAATGCACTAATGAAACTTGTGTATCAGTCTTGTTTTAATGACACTAGATGTGGTATCACTTTTTACTGTTATACCAAATGAAGGTATAAGAAGGGTAAGTAGGTTAATGACTGAACATATGGGTTTCACCATAAACAAGATTAGCCTGGTTGAAAGTTTATTGTGGTTAGTTTTAGAAAATAATATTTTTATATTTAGGGATGAAATTTATTGGCAACGTAATGGCATCGCAATGGGTACATCGTGCGCCAATAGTTATGCAAATGCAGTTATGCATCATTGGGAAATGGAAAATTTATTAGAGTAGTTTTGCACGAAATCTTTTGTTTTATCGAAGGTTTGTGGATGATCCGTTCCTTTTATGGAACGGAACAGCTAATGGAATTTGTAAAAATTTATTAATAATTCAACTGATTTTTTAAAATTTACCCTAAATTGGTCTGATGTAGAGGTCAATTTTTTAGATGTTGCTGTATTTAAAGACGATGATAAAAAATTGAGTAAAAAACACTCTAGGAAAGAATGCCATACAAATAATCTATTAAATCAAACAAGCATGCACCCAAGGTATGTTTTTAGAAATGTAGCACATAATCAATGTTTGAGAGCGTCTAGATTAAATGTAAAAAGATGATTTTGGAGAGCAGATTATGGTAGTAAGTAGTGACCTCATAGAGAAAGGGTATGATGAGAGTATGGTGAATAAAAATATTGAAGTGAAAAGGCTTAGAGGTACTAAAGCTAAGCCATACTTCTCTAAAAGGGATGAGAGGGGTGAAATACAAAAAGTTTGGAATCATGAAGATACAAAAAAGATGAGAATGTGCCTTAGTTACTCAAGGAATATAAGAGAATATACTAGTATTAGTAGACATTGGAATATTTTGATTATTGATAGAGAGGTGAGTAAGTACCTAGAAAAGACTCCCCAGTTTACATTTAAGAATAAAAATTCGTTAGAGATGACTCTGCCATACAAGGGATGTTATTCCAGTAGTAGGCAGTGAGGGAACCAAACCTTGTGGGAAATGTAAAATGTGCGTACACTTGATGGATGGTATGGATTTTAAACACACTGATGCTGGGGAGGTGTTTAAATTTGGGATTACTGCAATATGTAATAGCACCCATGAGGTGTATTTAGTGGTCTATCAACTCTGTCATAAGTTTTATGTTGGGAAGACAGACAATTGAAAGACAGGATTAGGGAACATACCTACCATGTTAAGAAGAAGAATATGTTTAATGCCTTGGCAAAGCATGTTTGTAAGACTGAGAGACATTCTTTTAAGTTTATAGTTATAGGAAAATGTGCTGAAACTTTTTAGAGGAGGTGACATAAAGGGAAGGACAGAGAGGTCAGAGGCGGAATGGATAGGTTAAGGGCAAATGTAGGACATGGTCTTAATGATTACATTCCTATGAGACCCATTTTGATAAACAGACCAGTGCGTAGATAAAAAAAAATTGTAGTACATTTTGAACTTTATGGATGCATTTATATGTGTATATATGCATTTATTTGTATTTTTTAAATAAATTTTAAAAAATTCTTTGTATTTTAAATGAAGTATTAGATAAGAGGAATGTGTACCTTTAAGTACCTATTAAGAGATCAGGTGAATATGATTCTAGAGTATAAGAAGGGAGTTTAGATTGAATATGATATACACCTGAGGAAGCATCTATGTGAAAGCGCTTGTTTGTTTTCGATCGGATAAAAGTGTCTGAAGTCTTTTGAAGAGCCTGGTACCTGGCCTGTGCTTATTTTATGGTTTTGGACTTGTACTAATTTTATGCAGAGGCCTTTGGATACTGCTGGTTTGTGTTTTTTGTTCTACATTGTTTTAGATATCACAGTTTAATCTTGTAGGATTATGAAAATTATACATTTCCAATACTTCTCATTATTATGCCCATATCTTTGCAAGGGAGCATGGTGATGACACAAATGATGCATCATTTTGAAGTTGACATTGAGAGACACAACTTGTACACTGATATGTAGCCTCTGTCTGTTACAGGTGATGAGATATTATGCTTTGTTTATCAATTGAGAAATATTAATTATATTTCTGTGAATATGTCCGTAAAGGAGCATCACACAGTAATGGTTAAGGTATCATTTTAAAGCTGACATTCATACAAATTAAATACAAATTGTATAGGTCTACATGGTACATTGACCAATATATTGTGCTTTGCTTTTCCAAAAAGGTAAATAATGTGCACAATATCAGCTTTCCTAGCCAAATATTTAATTAATGACTTTGATACACACTATCAACATTTATACTGTTGCAAAGGTCAGTGTCTGAGCAACAACTTTCACATTTACATTTTTAGTCTAGCTGTTAGTTATGAACGTTTGTTTTCTGTATGGTATTACAAATGGATTTTCTGAAAATAAGCTCAGGCTGCACTGTTGTTCCTATGGTGGAATTAAGCAGGCAGCTTTTTTTGAGCTGCTCTGGAGTGAATGAGTTAGACCAAAAAAAAAATATTTTGTAAAATACATTGTTTACATGAAAGCACAGCTACACGAATAGCTCTAGAATATACAACATAATGTATTCTTGCAGACCTTAAGGAATCTAGCACTGGCACGTAATAAGAGTCCAGTCCAACCCCACACCATGGCTAACAAAAGAAACAAAAAAAAAACTCATGATAAAAAGAGAGAGTCTGGGAAAACTGGTATAAAATAGACCTCAGAATACCTTCCAGCAATTTAGACATTGTAGAGACCTTCCAAAACTCAGTGTCAAACAGGACAAGCAAACACATTGTACCAATCTCCAAGACAAACATCTAAGGATCCCAAAACTTTTTGGTTCATCACTAAATAAACTATTCCACCCTGGCAAGATACCACTCCCTCTCCAAAAATAGGCAATACAATGGCCTCTATCCCCACACTGTTTAATGACTACTTTATACTACCAATGTTACCTCTCTTAGACACTAATGCATCTGACCCACTCTCTCTACCCATGTACAACCAAAACTACCCACAGCTCTTCAATTTTAGTCCATAACCACCTCACTCATAATGAAGTTGCTTAAACTAAAAAGTTCTTATGTAGCTGTAAGACCAGCTGCCATCAGACTACTTAAAAATGGCTGCAGACGTCATAGCCTTCCTTGTGTCCCTACTAATTAATAGGCCCATAGCAGAAAGATATGTCAAATCACTGTGGGGAAAAAACCTGCATCATACCACTGCACAAAGGCGGCACATCTATAGAGTTTAATAACTATAGACCAGTAGTGATTCTCTCCCCCCGCCTCCATAATAGTAGAAATTGCATCCATATGCAGCTGGTGTAATAACTAAACTCAAATAACCTGCTCTCAGAAACACAACATGGTTTTAGGCCCGAGCACAGCACTACAACTGCAACCGTTCTACGTTTTACCAGTATAACAAACCAGTGTAGAAACAATGATCTGCTTGTGTCTATCATGTTCTTTACTATCTTGTACCGGCATTTGGTCATTCAACACTCCTCAGTAGGACTTTCACAGTACTCCGTGTCTTGATTTCTTAGTTAACTATCTGGAAAGCAACAAGCCATTAAATTGCAACAAAACCTGTTTGTCTTTTCAACCAGTTACTACAGGTGTCTCTCAGTGTTGTATCCTGGGTCCTTTCCTGTTTAATATATTTACTAATGACTTCCACACCTCCACTCACCATACTAGTTTAGTTCAGTATGCAAGTGACTCAACATTAATATGTGCGGCCTCAACAATAAATAAGCTCCACGACATTACCCCCAAATGTTTCTCCTCTGTAGAAACCTGGTTCAAAGAATCAAAGTCTGTACTCTACCCCAAGAAAACTAAGTTAATGCTTTTTACTTCAAAAAGTTGCCAAAATCAAAAGCATCTTATGTTATAAAGTCAGCAAATAATACTGTCTTTGAAACTGTAACTGATTGTCATCTATTCTAACACCATGAAGTTTACTGTCTCAAATATGACCAGCATATACTGCACACCATTTAATCTACACAATAGAAACGAGGCTGTCTTTATAGGATCAGTGGATTTCTTACAGATACTGCAAGAAAACCTGTAGCTACCACCTTCATTACCAGCTCTCTCATGTACACCACTGCTATCCTAATAAACTTACAGTACTCAAAAGAAACTTGTCTCCTGCTATAGTAAAATGGCTAAATTTACCATCCGTCTTCCTTATAGGACCCACTGTTGTCATAGCTTAAAGCAATTAAATTGGCTTGACTCTCAACTGCCTAACATAATCACGACTAACTACTGCACACAAACTCATTCATCATCCAGAAAAAAATGCCCTTCACTATAAAACTTATTACTGCCCTACTATCTAGCAATGGGCCTCTGTTCTATTAACAAATTCTCACTACTCAGAAATAAGTCAAATAATGTAGTGGGGGACTCTCTCTACTCCTAATACTTTGCTAAATTCTGGAGTAGTATCCCCACAAAAATAAAATTCTCTGACAAACTTGATAGTTTTAAACCACTGCTTAACCAACATTTAACCAGTCCTGATCCTTCACATGCTCATCACCAGGATGAATTTGTTTTTACTGTAAAACTCTCCAAATACTCTAAACAGCATACTCTCAACCTCTCACTGAATTGACAAAAACAATTTTTATACATAACTGATGCCTGTACAGTCCACCAGGTTGCACGTGGACTTTCGTTTTAGTAACTTCTACCTCTGTAAAATCTTAGAATGTATAAATGTAAATTGAAATGTAACTACTCTTTGTTTATCTGGAACTTAAGGTAATGCAATGTAAGCAAGTGGAGCTTTTCCCCCTGGGCCTCCTCTGAAAATGGGTATTACCCAGTCAGACTTTCCCAGTAAACAAAGACAAATAAGTAATAAACATATAGTAACCTTTTTTCCATGAGGTGATGGGTTACAGAAAATACACAGATTCAGTGGATGTATTATGTTTAATGCGCTTATCAGATGGAAGTACAGAGAAGGGTAGCAAAGGCAGCAAGGAATTTAGCAGGAGGTAGAACTTGAGAGAGTAAGTAGTTGCATGAAACATTAGGCAGATTGAGGCAGAGAGCTTGTATAGACATGTATTAAAGAAAATATAGGTAGTGGTAGTTACCTGGTAAAAGGAAGTTTTGTAGGAGAGAAAGCAGGTAGAGGATGGAGTAGCAGTCTGTAGAAGATATTCTAAGTGACACAAAGTGTAATGTCTTAGTGAAGGAGATATAAAGTTGCATGTCTAAGATTAGGACACAAAAAGCTTAAGTTAAGGGAGTGTAACTTTGATAGTGGAGTTCAAGTTGAGTATGGAGGGTGAGGTATTCTGGGGTAGTGCATGAGCCTAACCAGGTATTTAGCAGGTGTTTGATGTTTTGAAGCCGTGCAGTGTGTCCATCTGTCTTTTTTCAGCTGGGATTTGGTTCCAGATTTTTCTTAATGATTGGAGTATAGTGCACTGTTTGATTTTGTAATGGAAAGAAAAAGGATTAAAAAAAATGCTTAATTTAATGTGAGAGAGTACCAGAACATAACTGTTCATTGCATCTCAAGATGAAAAAGTGATGATTAATCTGAAAAACAGAGGTGATACTAAATGTTTTTCACTGTTCGGTGTTTAACATCTTATTCAAACAGTTAAGGATATTTATCAAAACTTGCTGCCACCCTAGCCATTTTCTTTTGAAATTTTGAATTCATTCTCTTTATTTTAAAATCCATACTTATTACTTATAAAACTACCCAGTACTACATAAAATAGTACTTTCCACTTTACCATTTTTAAAGCTTGTGCACATAGTTCAGGATATTAATATTTAAGTCTTTTTACTTAGATTTCCTGATGAAATGTGAATATCTGTAATATCGTATAATTCATGTTTTCCTTATCTTTCTACAGCCATCAGTTGGACAAGTTTCTTGTGTAGATATTGACGGTAAGGTGCAGGTGATTTGGGCAGATGAATCACAAACCATTGTATTGCCTCAGGTAAGGAACGGTATGACAAAACTGCATATGCTCTGCTTGTAAAGGAGATTATTTGAATCCATGTATTAGTCAGAAGTGTAGTTTTTACTTAGTGGATTCTTGTCTTTTGTATTACCTTTTCTTTTTTTTGCACAACAATACAGTAAGTCTGTCTTTGCTGCCCTTTCAAATGCCTTAACAGTCTGCTTTCCTCTCTGTCTCTACCTTTCTTCTTACCATTATACATCTATCCTGTGACCTCTGGAATCCCTTTATGGATTTAGTCTCCACAACCCATTCTGGCAGTCCATTCCATGGATCCAAAAACCTTTCTGTGAAAGAGAAGCACTTGTGGAAATACAGAAGTGTAGTTAGTCCTTCCAATCTGCTGCGTCTGCCCCTCCTTCCCTAGCTTTCGTTTTCAGAATAACAGTTGTTTGCTGATCATTAAAGTTGTTCATGTCGCTCTGGACATTAAATCTCTGAGAAGGTGAACCAAGCAAGTTATCACAAGGAATGTTTTTGAGATTAAGTAGGTTAAGAAAAACAGTACCGTTTCTCTTGGATTTCTCCAACAAATGTTTCGCACTTTGAACTACATGCTGAGCTAATCCATTGGACTGTGGATACTCAGGACTAGTAGCAACATAAACAAAGTCCCAAGACTCAGCAAAATGCTTGAACTGCTGACTTGTAAACTGTGCACCATTGTCAGATACAACTTTGTTTGGACTACTATAGACAGAAAAATGTCTCTTCAATTTCATGACGACAGTGCTAGACGTTGGGTTAGGATGAAGGTCAATGTCAAACAAATTCGACTAAGAGTCTACTTAACACTAAGTAATGCTCACCATTCCATTTGAAAATATCTGTAACAACTGGTTATTAATGTAATTCATTAATCTGGTTTAGCTGTAATGGTTGTTTTTGTTGGTGCAGTTTAATACTGTTGCAAATTGAACATGCTAACATTTCCTTCTCTATATCTTTTGATGTAGGAGGCCAAAATACTGTGCTTCTTGTCCTTTTTTGGTTGAATCAGTACCTGGGTGACCACGATGTAAAATGTTGTTATAGTCCTGTTGTGATGCTGAAGGAATTACCATTTTAGGACCTTTCATTATGATTCCATCTTCCATTGAGTTCATTTCTATAAATAAATTACTTCTGTATGTCAAGTGGTAGACTAGTTTGTAGTCTTGGCCATCCTTGACTGATGAAATGTTTCAGCTTCTGAAGAATGGGGTCTGAGGCTGTATGATTTCTGTGTTCATGAAAACGTGATGAGGAAAAATTTCTGACTTCCATGACTTCAAAATCTGCTTTCTCATTTTCATGCTGTTCTGTTTGTCTGGGTGCTCTTGACAAAGCATCAGCAAGTTATAGATATTTGCCTTTTGTATAGACAATATTAAAATTGTACTGTTGCAGTTTTAATATAATGCATTGCAGGCTGGCTGGGGTTGTATGTATTGTTTTTTTTCAGGATTGTAACTAGATTTTGGTGATCAGTCTGTATTTGAATTGTTTTCCATAAATATAATCAGTGGACTTCGAACATGTGAACATTACTGCCAAAAGCTGTTTTTCAATTTGTGCATACTGCATTTCAGTTTAGGTTAAAGTTCTGAATGCATAAGCTGCTAGTATGCCTTCTTGAAGACATGCTGCACCAAGACCATACTTTGAAGCATCCCACGAAAGAGTTTGAGGTTTGTGAACATCATAATATCTCAGTGTGGGTGGACTGGCAGTTTTCTGTTTCAGAACATCAAATGCTTTTTGTTACACAAAAACCAGGACCAGTTTACATTTTTGCGTTTCAGCTCACGCAGTTGTGCTGAAAGCTCATTCAAGACTGGGATGAACTTTCCTAAATAGTTGACCATACCAAGAAAAAGGAAATATGTGAAATTTTCTGGAACCGGCATCTTAAGAATTGCTGCTTGCTTAGAGAGATCTGGTTGTAAGCCAGAACTGGTAAATGACCCACATAAGTAACTTCTTTCAGTTTGAATTTGGACTTCTGAGGATTCAGTTTGATTTACTTCATGAGCATGGTCTTTTCATGAGATTTCTGTCATGTCCGTCTTTGTGAAGAAATTAGACATCTGTGTTATGTCTGGCTGAGGTTTTGTACATAAATTTCAGATTAACCTGTGTATTATATGCCAGCATGACTAGCTATGATATTTTAAATACGTTCTTACATATTGATGTATAATCTGTACAGAATGTTTTAAAGATGTGAACAGTATTTCTTTACATTTCTAACTGCACATGCTTGTGAAGAAGATTCTAAGTGCAGACGGTCTCAGAATCAGCTGATCTGCCGATGTCATTGGAATGGTGACAGTTGCTGTGTGTTACTGTCAGAGGCTGAAAGACGGGCAGGAACTTTAGTAAACAGCTGTTGGTTGATTTTCACAATATGAAATGAAATTAGAGCTGGAACAATTGACAGTTAAGCTAGTCTAAAAAAGAGCCAGCTGAAGACAGTTAAACTTAGTTGTTGCCAGTTAACAGCCAGTTGTAGTTGTCAGTTGCTCACAGTTGTACTGTGCAGTGAATACCCAAAAAAAGAACTCGCCAAGAACTGTACGCATGCCTTTGCTTTGTTGTAATAATTTAGTTTAGGTCAAGGACAGTGTTCTTTAGTCAGGACAATTATAATTAATCAGTTAGTTTTTCTAAATGTTGGATTTCTGTCCTTCAGTTTTGATTTCATTTTCCTTGTGATTGAGTTCTGTTTGTTTATTGGCAACTGCGGTTTTATATTTTTTAATAATTTTGCTCATTATTAAATATTTTTGTTAACTTACAATGTGAGAGTGTTCGATCTCGCCGTTTGTTCTTACACCTGGGTTCGGAGCCGATCCTCGGCTCCGTGTCGACCGCTTGCAAGCTCTGCATCGCGAAGAAGCTCGAGATCAACCTAACTCCCACAATCCCCCTCTGCCTTTACCTCAGATCTAGTTTGCCGCTGCAGCGTTCGCATCAGTTTGATGAGCTCGAGCAACCTTAAGCTAAGATTTATATTTTTTCTTATATTTCTTAAGAATTTCTTCTTTTAAAAAATTATCTAAGTGACTGTGTGTGTGTGTTTATAGTGTTTCGAGGAATCCTCGGTTCCATATAAAGTTATTTAAACTTTATTAGAGTTTTCCCTCGGGGCCTAACCCCACCCTTTTACTGGATTGACTACTGGATTGACTTTTTTACTGGATTTGACTAAAGTTTCTGGATTAGACATACCTACTGGACTTGACATTTTACTATCTTTACCTTTGTTAGCTATAAATAAGATGTCTGAGAAAGCTAAGTCTGGCTTTAAACGTTGCCAATGTGGGCAAAAGATGTCAGTGACTGATAATCATAGTTCCTGCGTCTACTGTCTTGGCCCTCTCCATCTGCAAGAAGACTGTTCAATTTGTCATTCTTTCAGTGGAAGGGTCATGACAGATAGGCGCAGGAAACTTATGGATAGGGGTCTTTTAAAACCTACCTTTCAAGAGGCTCTGGATGCATCAGACCAGGCATACAAATCCTCGAAGGAATCGAAGACGTCAGAGCCCAGGTCATCGGCTCCGAGCTCTTCAGTTAAAGTTCGATCACCGGTTCCACAGACTTCGGGGCCGAGTGTTGAACTTTTGTCAGTATCTGAGCCTCGAGTCTTGGAACCGGTGACGGAGCTCCCTCCACCGACACTGTTGAGGTCGGCTCCGTCTTCGATTCCTTTGACGCGCTCTTCCAGACCCCTCTCCGACACCGATGTAGACCGCGTGGTGCAGAAATTAATGGAGAATACGGCCTTATCCAAGCTCATCTCTGTCTCCTCCCAGTTGGTGTTGAGACTCGAAGGCCTTCCATTATCTCCATCTGTTCCTCCTCCGAAACCTATCCAGTCTTCGGAGCCGGAAGAGGCTGATCTGCTGATTGTGGAGCCCTCAGTGTCAGAACCGTCCTTCTCTCGGTCGGCCCCGTTCACCTCGACTCCGTCGGATCTGGTACCGGAGTCTCAGAGCCGAAGATCCATCCTTGGTTCCGGGACCGAGAGTCGGACCGATGTTTCGGTCCCGACGCTCCCTCTCGGGGCCTCGGCTCGGATCGACTCGGCTCCGTCCTCTGGGTCGATGCCTTCGGTGCCTGTCTCGGGGATTCTTCCCATTTCCTCGGAACCGGGAGATACCTCGACTCGGGACCCGGGGGCCTTCGACCTCATGAGGAAGGTGTTGTCTACCCAGACAACCACATCAGTAGAAACAGCTTCTCCTCCCCATAAAGGACCGTTATCCTCCTCTGCACCCACGGCTACATCTAAGCGTCGAGCACCTGTGTCTCAACCACCCCTAGAGGGTGCCCCCTCTTCCTCGGAGGCTTCTTCGGATGCTCCCACCGAAGAAGTTCCGAGGAAAAGATTGTGTAAGAGGAGACACTTAGATTCTCCACAAGAATCATTGACATCGGACACTGACTTAGATGAGTCAGAAGGGTCCCCAAAGTCACCCTCAGAGGATGTCTCTTTTTCTGACATCCTGGAGATCCTAAAGCAGAGAGGTGATTGGCAAGCCCTCCCCCCTTCTGAGGATGAGTCAGTTTTGCTGAAGGCATTCGGTGCTCGCCCTTCCTCCTCCTGGGTCACTCCACCCTTCGATGAGTTAATGGAGCTGATTGCTCAAAGGGCGTGGGAGACGCCTGACACGGTGGAGCCAGTCCCTAGAAAGCCTAACAAATTTATTACTGCCCCTCAGGATAAGGCTTATCTGACAAAGGGAGTGCCAGTGGACGCTATGGTGGTGGCAGCGGCCACGAAGAAGGAGATGTCTAAATCTTCCTCATCTGTCCATCCGCCTAACAGAGATTCTAGGACTATGGACAGGTATGGGAAGCACATTTTTAGTTCAGCGGCTTTTTCTATGCGATCCCTGAACTATTTGACCCACTTCACACGGCTACAGAGGGATCTAATCAAAGAGTTGGGAGATACCCTCCAGGGTACTACAGATGCTGCTATTTCAGAAAAAGTTACAGCACATCTCAATACCCTTACATCCATTGTAAACTCATCCATGAGGCTGATCTCATATGCAGCCGAAGGATCGAGTAGGGCAGCAGCTTCAGCGATTGCTCTTCGTAGACAATCCTGGATGCGCTTATGTTCATTTGCGGAAGCCTTCAAGTCTTCCTTTACTAACGCCCCATTTGATGGTGCCACTCTCTTTGGCCCCAAAGTAAAGGAGACCCTTACCCGGTGTGAGCAGGAGGGAAAGACTCTGTCTGCTGTCGGAGTCCGTTTTTCCACCCCATCCAGACCGTACCCCAAAGGGCAACGTGGTGGAAAAATGTGGTTTCGAAAACCCCAAGGATCTTTCCCAGGCACACAGGGTGATGCCCCTTCTAGAGGCAGAGGAGGGGGCAGAGGTGGAAGACGCCACCCTGGCGGCAGAGGGGGACCGCAAAACCAAGGTGACAGGGATACACCCCCTGGAAAACCTTTCCAGCACTCCTGAGAGGAGGCCCGACTGTCCTGCTCTGGAGGCAGTCGGGGGTCGCTTAGCTTTATACCCTCAGGCCTGGCAAAATCTTACATCAGACAACTGGGTAAAAAGCGTTGTTACCAGAGGCTACAGAATACCCTTCCTATTGCCCCCAATTCCAAAGAGAAGACTCCCAGATGTGCCGCCCCATCTGCGAGACCCTGCAGCTATAGAAATTTCAAAGCTGCTAGAAAAAAGTCATCCAACCAGTCCCAGCGGACCAAAGAGGATTCGGAACTTACTCAAGGGTTTTTTTAGTTCCAAACAAGACGGGGGACTGGAGGCCGATTCTGGACCTAAGCAACCTCAATACCTTCGTCAAGAAAGAAAAGTTCCGAATGGTCACGCTTCAATCGATCCTTCCATTTTTACAGAAGGACAACTGGATGTGCTCAATAGATCTGAAGGACGCATACTACCACATCAAAATGGCCAGGGCGTCCAGGGATCACTTGCGCTTCCGGCTGGGAGCCAGCCACTTTCAGTTTCGAGCCCTGCCCTTTGGTTTGACCTCAGCCCCCAGGGTTTTCACCAAATGCATGGCAGTGGTGGCGTCTCACCTGAGGCGCCTGGGATTCCAGGTGTTTCCGTATCTGGACGACTGGCTCCTTTCTGCCACCACCCAGCGTCAACTGATTCAGGCCAGGGATTGCACGCTACAGCTTTGTGTTCATCTCGGAATTTCCTTAAATTTCGAAAAATCTTCACTACAGCCATCACAGCATATCTCATTCATAGGAGCAGAATTGGATACGCATCATTTAATTCTAAGACTTCCTCCAGAAAGGATAGTCTCACTACAAAGCCACATATCTCTTCTTCTGTCATCCAGAAAATCCCCAGCAAAACTGGTTCTGAAGGTTTTGGGTCTCATGGCAGCTTCTCTCATTGCGATACTATTGGGAAGACTGCACATGAGAGTTCTACAATGGCTACTGTTTGCACAATGGTCGTTCCAACAGCTACCTCTGACACACGAAATTCTGATCACAAACACATGCAAATCACACCTAGCCTGGTGGCTTCGGACTTGCAACCTTTCCAGCGGAAGACCATTTGTGCTACCCACGACAGCTCACGGTGACCACGGACGCTTCCCTGATAGGGTGGGGGGGCATCTTTCAGGGACAGACAGTCCAAGGCGAATGGACCAATTTAGAGTACAATCTGCACATCAATGTTCTAGAGTTGAGGGCAGTGTTTCTAGCGTTGCAACACTTTGCTCCCCTTCTTCCTCTAGGGACTATTGCAGTTCAGACGGACAACATGTCTGTAGTCTGGTACATAAACAAACAAGGGGGAACCAAGTCTTATCAGCTATGCAGAGAGGCCATGAGAATCTGGCAATGGGCGGAGTCCACGGGTCGCTTTCTGATTGCAACGCACATCCCGGGGTTATCCAACGTCATAGCCGACAGGCTGAGCAGAGCAATCCTGTTGCCTCACGAGTGGTCCCTCAAACAGTCAGTTGCGAAGAAGATTTTTCGCAAGTGGGGCCAGCCTTCCTGCGATCTTTTTGCGTCTCCAATGAACGCCAAATGCAGGAGCTACTTTGCCCTATTACCCCCTGAAGGGGAAGTCCCCAGGGACGTGCTAGTTCACGATTGGCCCCCGGGTCTCCTGTACGCTTTTCCTCCCTTTCCCCTGATTTTAAAGTTTCTGCAGAAAGCCAACAACCTGCAAAGGACGATTATCCTCATTGCCCCATTCTGGCCTCGTCAAATCTGGTTTCCCTTTCTTCTGGCACACCGCATTCGGGGACCCTGGATCCTGGACCCGGAGCCAGATCTACTGACCCACTCGTCAGGGGCTCCCCACCCCTCGCTCTTGTCACTCCATCTAGCAGCTTGGCTGCTCCGCTTCCCTACTTAGCCAGGCCTGATCTTCTTTCACCTGCAGTTCAGAATATACTAGTGGCTTCTCATAAAGCTTCCACTACAAAGACCTACACTAGTAAATGGAAGCGCTTTGTTTTCTGGGCAAATACACAGCATTTGGACCCTGTTATAGCTCCATTAAACAAGATCTTGGAGTTTTTAACAGAATTGTTCCACCAAGGAGCTTCTCCTGCCACTTTAAGAGTGCAATTGGCTGCCATTTCCAACTTTCATGTGGAAGAATGTGGGGCACCTATTATGGCTCACAGACTTTGTAAGGCCTTTTTAAAAGGATCTTTCCATATTAGACCACCAGTTAGAACTCCTACATCTCCTTGGAATCTGAACCTTTTATTGTCTAAATTGATGTTACCTCTGTTTGAACCAGCCTCCTCTTGTCCATTGAAGTATTTGTCGTGGAAGACCCTCTTTTGGTGGCCATTACATCGGCTAGGCAGGTGTCAGAGCTTCAGGCTCTTTCTATTAAACACCCTTATCTGATCTTTCACTCTGACAGAGTATCTCTTCGCACTAATCCATCCTTTCTCCCCAAAGTTTGCTCTATTAATAACATTAATCAATCCATTGAACTCCCTACCTTTTTCAAAAATCACTCCAATAAGTTGGAGTATATGTTACACAAGTTGGATGTTCATAGACAACTTAGATTTTACCTGGATAGAACAAAGGATCACAGGAAATCAGATCAACTTTTTGTAGCCTTTGCGGACAGCAGGAAAGGTGTAGCAGTTACTAAACGAACCCTTTCCAAATGGCTAACTGATTGCATTATATTTGTTTATGCTACTTCGGAACAAACTTTACCTGTCAAACCCAAGGGGCACTCTACAAGATCAGTATCTACATCCCTGGCTCATGCAGCTCGCTTACCATTAGACACTATTTGTGCAGCTGCCACTTGGTCTAAACCACATACATTCATTTCTCATTACAAGGTGGACAGGGTTTCTAGGGACAGGGCAACCTTTGGTTCCACTTGCTCAAGAACGTTCTCCCGTGAGTTCCTCAGGAACATGGAGCTAGGGACGCTACCCATGTGTAAGAACAAACGGCGAGATCGAACACACTCACATTTAGAAGTTATGTCCTTACCATAACGTTCCATGTGGAGTGTTCATCTCGCCTTTGTTCTTACATTCCCACCCTCAGGAAGAACGTACAGTTTGGTGCCTGGTTTGGTTTATTCTGCTTCTGCATTCGCAGTTGTTGTGTATATAGTATGTACATATGTATATATATATATGTATAAGTGTTCTTGCAGTTATGTTGTTTTTGCATGAGTGTGTTTCTCTCTCTGACTTCTGGTTTGCTTGCAAACTAGATCTGAGGTAAAGGCAGAGGGGGATTGTGGGAGTTAGGTTGATCTCGAGCTTCTTCTCGATGCAGAGCTTGCAAGCGGCCGACACTGAGCCGAGGATAGGCTCCGAACCCAGGTGTAAGAACAAAGGCGAGATGAACACTCCACATGGAACGTTATGGTAAGGACATAACTTCTAATTGTGGCTGGTCAATCAGTGTTTTCTTTGGTGATTTGAGAGTGCTTATACCTGCTTTGATAATTCCCGGGCCACTCTGAAAGCATGGTTGCTTAAGGCCATTTGATACCAGTTGTTTTAATATCTAATTTTTATAATTGGATACCCCTTTAAAAGGGCATGTAGACTATCTCTGATTAGTGGTGATGTGTTACTGTATTAGTTTGGGAAAGGGGCACAGCTGGTTATCTGTGTCAGGCTTTCCCAGAAGTGTTTGGATGTTTGAGATTTAATTTATTTAAGTGTGAGTGTATCAGAGGTCTTAAACTGGGAAACATTGCTCTGAAGTGTGTAATAAGGAGTTACATTTGTGGTAGAGAGAAGTATACAGTCCTGTCCCAGGTCATAGTACATGTTCCTGTTGTGCTGTTAGGGAAAAATTGTGAAATATTACTTCCGTTTTAAATGATGGTGGTGTATTGGAGTCATAAGTGAGGATTGAAGCCCCTTAGTAACACAGGATAGTAAGGGATGTTGCATTATTGTTGGCAGTCCTGTGGGGTATTGTCTGGACGTCAGTCTTCACCATTACCTCTGACAATAGTGTCATCTACTATAATAGCATATGGATGACCTGAAAAATTTGTTCCATTGCAGGTTGAAATACTTCAGTGGCAGAATTTATCCCAAATGGCATTGTCAAAAAACTCAATCTACCAAATGTACTGAAAGTGGTTAACAATGAAGATTTGTGATCCAGTGAAATTTGCCAAAAGGAACTTTTGCATCGAAGACCGAAAAAACAGTGGCATTAGGCATGAGAGTGGCTACTACTACTACGGGCGCATCGGATAATAAGGACTTTTAAGTGCTTTAACTCTCTTGGATCAATACATATTCGAATATCATCTGAGAATTTCTTATAAGCTACGACCATAGAGGATATACATTTCTTTGATTCTTTCACTGAAGTAAGAACACCAAAATTCACTACTTTGTCAGGTTCTGCTTTTACTTTGCTGTGCATTGCTACCGGAACCTTCCTTGCTGGTCTGACAACTGGGCTTACTTCATGGTTTAACTTCATGGAGTATGTGACTGGAAGTTTGCCAAGTTTGTCTGTGAAAATATCAACATATTCACAAAAAATATTCTGTGTAGAAGTATTGTTCAGACTTGTATGGTGGACCTCTCTATTAAATGAAATCAGTACCATTCTCTAACTGTCCTTGAGACTTAACAGTGACTCCACGTGTCTTTTGACTACATAAAACTGCAAGTCATAGCTGTTCTCAGCTGAATGGCATGTGAGAACTATTGCACCATCAGTTTGAATCTCTTCAACATACGCAGCTAGTTTTGCACACTTGTTCTCACCAGTTTTTACTTTGGCAAACATTTGTGCTAATACAACATTGCACTTTGATCCAGTGTCTACTTTAAGCTGTACAGGTTTCCCATTAATCCAAACGGTACAAAATATTTCACACTCTGCTTCCAGCTGATAATTGGGTCTATATTATCACATCAAAACCCAAGTCAGCAAATGCCTGTTTGCCGACCAATTAACAGCAAACTGTCATTTCTGCGAACGGCCACTGCAGATAATTTTTTCCTAGGGGAAAATATCTCTTGGCCATCGTCGTGAATTTGCCCTTTTCCACACTGTAGTGTGATCTTGGAGCTGATATATTTAGATGGGGGGTTATGGGGGCACAGCCCCCCACTTTGATAGATTGGGAATAATTTCCTTCTACTTGGCCAAACATTTTTTTTCCTAGGAAAAAATTTGCTGAAGCGGCCATTCGCAGAAATGACAGATTGCTGTTTAGTATTCTGCAAACAGGCATTCGCTGACTTGGGTTTTCAATGTGGTAATATAGACCCCCGATTAATCTACTGTGTTAGCTGTCTCATTATTTAGAGACACCATCAACATAGAAAGTTTGATCTCTGCTCTCTATCTGATCTACTTGCTTCTTCGTATGCTGTGTTTTAATAAAAGTATGTGCCACTTTAGATTTGCAAAGCCTTTTGAAATTATTCCACTTTACATTTATGACACTGCTGACCAGAATCTAAGCACTTCTCTTGTTTAGGTTCATGACTGCATCCACAATTACAACGGTTAACAATAAGACTTTTTGTTGTGGCCCTATTTAGTTTATAGTTAGTGTTAGAAGCTGCCACATGCTTCGGTTTATATCTGTTTTTCATCTTAGCTTTATGTTGTGCACTACCAACATTCACACTGGCAGACACTGCATGCATGTTTTTCCAATTTGTAAAGATTCATATGCTTTTCTGTAAGCTGATATATTTTATAAATCTCTATGGCTTTGCTCAACGTTAAATCACTGTCATGAAGCAAAATCCTTTTCACTGCATCATTAGCACCACACACAAGCCTGTTTTTTATCAACTCATCTCGTAAATCACCAAATCTGCAAGTTTTTGCGTTATTTATTAAGTCGGTAATATATGCTGCTATAGTTTCACCAAGCTTTTGATTTCTTATGTAAAACATGTGCCCTTTCCATTGTAATATTCATTTGAGGGTTGCACATTTCTCTAAATTTACATTTTAAGCATTCAGGGTCTTCCCACATTTCAGCCTGTATCACAGTATGGTGGTACTCCCTCTCCCCGTCATACGTAGCAGATACATACACAAATGAACATTGCTTCTCAATGACTTCTGAGCTAGCTAAATTAAGAAATATGAATGCCTTTGTATGTGTGTGTCTATCAAAAAATGCAGCCAGTATGAAAATATATTCGTACTCAAACACTCACAATATTATCAAGAAGCAGTGTTCCATTTCTACGAAATCCCTCTTCCATAACAACGAAATCCGTTTAAATATAAGCGTAGACTAGGTACTTGTAATTATTCTAAAATGCACAATATCTCTGAAAAGGCTTCACTTTTAACACTGCAAACACTTTAGACATTTCAGATACCTCTAAGTTTCAGTTAATGTGAAAAAGTAGTACATTGTGAAAAAATGTGGTCATTTTTAGCCTTTTCTTGCATCTTAACACTTCAGAAATTATTTCAGGCACTTTTGTATTTATTTCAAATTCTTTTATCAGTACGTCGCAATTTTGGACATTTTTGTTTATCTCTGTAATTGTTTTGAACATTTTGAATGGTTCACTACTTATTTGGTGACTGAAAAATAATTTAAACAAGTTTAAGTACCTTTGAATAACCACTGACCTGTTTGCGAGTTGGCTGCTGTATATTGCTCCTCTTCTAACTTCATGCCTCATGGTTTGTGAGTTGCTTCACTTTGCATTCCATTCTGACACCATGTCGCACGTCTCTTGTATTCATGAGGCACTGAGGCACTGTGATGGATTCAAATTGTTTATTGTACATAAACACATCAAGTGCTCAACTGAAACGTGTATTTATGCTAACTTACTGACTGACTACTTCAAACACACTTGCACGTGCATCCCCATTCATGCCTGCAATTCACTCTGACTATACAAAATGGCACTAATCTTGCATATACTCAGCAACTTGCATATATGTGCTATCTAGCTCTAGTAGCTTACTAGGTGCGATGCAGAGGATTATTTCCGGAGTATATATTATGCCCTTTTCCCTTTCTCCCCAATCCCAAGGAAATCGCCAATGTTCCACCCAGTCAGAGGGAACAAGCAGCAATTGAAATACAAAGGTTGCTAGAAGAGAGTCATTGAAGAGAGGTCCCACCAGACCAGATAGTATCCAGAACTTATTCAAGGTTTTTTTGGTGCCAAAGAAAACAGGGGACTGGACACCAATCCTGATTCTTTCCAAATTAAACAAGACAGTTAGAAGAATCAAGTTTTGGATGGTCTCAGGTTCAGTCCATTCTCCCCTTTTTGGGTAGGAATGACTGGATGTGCTCTATAAACCTTCAGAACACTTACTGCCACAAAGATGAACACACAGTCCAGAAGATACTCACTCTTCCGGCTGGGAGCCAGTCATCATCAATTCAGAGCACTGCCCTTTGAACTCACCACAGCCCCCAGGGTGTTTACTAAGTGCATGGCAGTAGTAGCAGCCCACCTGAGATTGCAAGGATTCCGAGTGTTTCCATATCCAGACGTCTGACTCATTACTGCTCCAGCCAGGCATCAACTCATATGTGTAAGAGATCAGGTTCTCAAGACTTGCTCAGTTCTGGGGATAACCATAAACTACGACAAATCCCATATGCAACCAGCTCAGTTATTAGAGTTTAGAGGAGCAGTTCTCAATACAAAGACAACCATTGCTTCCCTTTTGTTACTCAGAGTTCAGACCATAAGACTTCAAGTCAAAAAGATGATCTGCAGCACCTCAATTTCAGCCTGACTGGTTCTTCAGGCTCTGGGATTGATGGCAGCAGCAGTAATGTCGATACCACTTGCAAGGTTTTATATGAGAATTCTTCAATGGCTGTTAGTTGCTAAGTGGTCAGTTCTTTATCAACCTATGTTGTGCAGGATAAGAATCACTCATATCTGCAAGAGAGATCTGAAATGGAAGATTCATTCAGACCAGGTTCTACAAGGTCATCTGTTCATTCTCCCTCAACCCAAGGCCATAGTGACCACAGACACTTCCCAGCTAGGGTGGAGGCTGGGAATTATATGGGGAAGATTGTCCAAGGCATCTGGTCCCCCGAGGAGGCCAGTTTGCATGTAAATGTCTTGGAGAGAAGAGCATTGCAGTTAATATTGCAGGCATTTCAGAAAATTCTCCCTTTGGGGACAGTTGCAATACAGTCGGGCAATATGTTGGTCTTCTGGTACATCAACAAACCGGTAGGAACCAAATCCTACCTACTGTGTCAAGAACCTCTGAGTGTGGCAGTGAGGGTGATCTCTTCCATCCGCTTTCTTTTAGCAATGTACTTTCCAGGGAAATCCAGTGCGATAGCAGACAAGTTAAGCAGGTGCAGTGTTCTACCTCAAGAATGGTCCCTCAACAAAAAGATTGCAAATACAGTCTTTCAACAGTGGGGCCAGCCTTGCTGCAATCTATTTTCATCCCCACTGAACAGCAAATGCAGCAGCTACTTTGCCCTAATCCCTTCACTGGGAATCTCCGAGGGAAACACTGCTTCACAATTTGCCCCACTGTCTCCATTGAGTATCCTCCCACTCCATTAATTCCAAATTTCTTCAGAAAGCTGCAAGGTTGAAGAGCAAGGTCGTAGTCATTGCCTGTTATTGGCCTCAACAGATTTGGTTACCCTTCCTTTGGCCTCACTTAATTCCAACCACCTTGGGTTGTGGATCCAACTCTGGACCTCCTTTCTCATCCAGCAGGTATGATGCATCCCGACATGGTGAAACTCAGGTTGACTTCCTGGTTCCTCCAGTTCCATTAATAGCCAGACAACCTATGCTCTCTACTCTGATCCTTCATGCAATTGGGCTCAAAATCATAACCTTGAACCTTTCTCTGCTCCCATTAATAATTACTATAAAATTCTAGCACATCTTTTTGAAGAGGGAGTAAGTTCTTCTGTTGTTAAAGTGCAGTTGGCAGCAATTTGCAATTTTCATTCTGGAGTAGATGGTGGTTCTTTAGTGTTCCATAAGTTGAACAAAGCCTTTTTAAAGGGCACTCTATTCTTAAGGCCACTTTTGACAGATCCTACCCCCCCCCTTGGGAACTTGATCTTGTGCTGCAGTCTTACAAAATCCCCTTTTGAACCCTGAGCTACATGTAGACTCGGATACCTTTCATAGAAGACAATTTTCTTAGTGACCATTACCTCAGCCAGAAGAATTACTGAGGTCCAAGCATTGTGTTCGAAACCTCTGTACTTGATTTTTCTTAAAGACAGAGTTACCTTATGTACCAACCCGTCTTTTCTTACAGTGGTGGTGTCAGAATCCAATATCGATCAGTCTATCAGTATTCTTTCCCAAAATTTGTAAGAAAAGAAAATGCATATTACATTTATTGGATGTTCATAGACGATTACGTTACTTACGTAGGATCAAAAACAGAAACTCTGATTAATTGTTTCATATGTGGGGCCAACATAGGGTAAAACAGTTATCAAAGTTAAGCTGTGAAAGTAGATAAATTGCATTTCTTTTGTGTATAACAAATTGGGCATTGCTTTGATAAAACCTGTTTGAGCCTACTCCACCATATCCATGGCAACTTCCTCAGTTTTTCAATCCAGAGTGTCCATAGATGAAATTTGTGCAGCAGCTGCTACTCCACATACCTTTATTATTCTCTACAAATTAGATCTGGTCTCCAGAGGAAGGGCATCCATCCTTGAGTGCGCCCTAGAAATTAGGTAGCTGAGGACTGTGTCCCAGCAGTTGAGGACAGAATTAAAGTTGACAATATTAGATAAAGAAGTTATGTACTCGCCATAACATTCCATCTGTGTTGTCCATATTCATTCTTCCTCAGTTCCTCTCCCACCAACCCCAATCCTTAAGGCTTCTGGAAGAATGGGTGCTTAGTGGACATATGTCCTTATTTATATAAGCTCCAGATATAGCTTCTCCATAGTAATTTCCATCTTTTACTTTCTACTAAGGCAGCAAACAAGACCTAAGGTAATTGTGGCTGGTCATTATGGGTAGGGGAGAAGCTAGAGAGCTTTTTAGTTACCACAAGCTTTAGTAACGGCCAAGTTGGATCCAAGGGATCGGATCCAAACCCAACAGCTGAAGAAGAATGAAAATGGACAACACAGATGGAATGTTGTGGTGAGTACATACATTTTTTATATAATCTTCTCTTGAATTTCTACACATTACTGACTAACACGTATTCATCAGAACGTAGTAGTCACTACTAATTTTCTTGTGTTTGTAATCCTCAGTGTCCTTCTGCGGCCAGATATCCTGATCAGAGCTTGCTTTCTTCTAAAGCTAAATCTTCCCCATAGTGCACTGCATTAATGCCCATGGCTCGACTGTCGCATCTCGGTTCCATTCACTTAGAATGGAAGAACAGAGAACCAGTGCTAATTTTGAGAGGCCTCAGTACTAGTATCACATACACTTCTGCAGTGCATCGTGCAAATGTTTTTCCTACTAATGTGTTACACTTTCTATGAAAAAAAGTATCAGAAATATCAACTCATTGCTGAGAAGACTTTTTGGGGAGATGCAGCTTTTGTGTGCTTCAGTTCTTTCTCAAGTTACTCCTCTTATTTTCCTTCCCTCAGTAAGACAGTGTTATATTTCCTGCCCTGCAAGGTTAAGTTAATTAGTAAGCTATGCATTATAATAGAAATCAGAACTTTGTGTGGTATGCCGATAAGTGTTCCCTCATTTCCTTTCTTATTCATGTCATCTGAGTAACACTTTTACAGTCAGTGTTACAGAATGCTTGTATCCTTAACATGCAGGAGTACAAGTCATAGCTGGCCTTAGGCATAGGCCAACTTGGCGGCCACCTAGGGCGCCACTGTAGTAGGGGTACTTTTCCAGTATTTATTTGGTGTAGGTAGACAAGGATGGGGGCACTGTGCTCTGCTGTGTTTATTAGAATTCGTATTGGCTACTCACAGCTGTTGATATATCTACAAGCAAATGGTCTTTTTATCCACCAAGTAATTTATTTCAGAGAGCTCTTTACATAACAATGCAGTTGTCTGTCTTGTTACTTCTCAGACTACTGATATTACCTTGTACTTTTCCTTATTGTTGGTTTAGTGTGCACAGTCAGTGAAATTTCCATTATACATTCTCTGATGTTACTTGATGTATTTATCTGTATACGCAATATAATACACACTGTCACTGGCAATGTGCACACTTTTCTTTCCAAGTTAATGTCAAAACTACTATGATCATGTGAGGTGTTGCCAGCTATGCCAGGAGAATGTAGGGCAGCAAATGTGTACTGTATACCAAAATAGCTAGCTAGAGTTTTGTAAAGTATTATATGTCATTTGTATATCAAACTGATTTGTACAGGTGCTTGCATTGAAAATGTATTTGTAAAGCTGCCTGTATTAAAAATGTACCAGCAGTGGGTCCTGCTGGACAGAAAAGAAATACACCTGTATGTCGGACTGTATTGCAACTGTTGAAATTAATATATTGTATATATGAAAAAAACATGCCAAATCATTTTATACACAACATAATTAAAGACACTTGCATAATTAATTTGCAGCAATTAAATCAGAATAGCCTACTCTAGTGCTTCAATCTCTTTCGGGGATAACTGAATGTGACAGATTTTTTTTGGTAACCATGGATATTAAATTGCTGTAATCTATGATACCGGTGCTGATTTTGTTATAATGGATTTATTAAGTTAGAAGCTGTTTTCCAGTGAAATGATTTGTTTTAGAGCTGCTTGATGTTATTCTGACTTATAATTTCTTTGAGTTTAATGGTTCATTCTTTCAGCAACTTAGTAGGGCAGCCAATGAGAGCAGCCATGGATCCCAGTTATGCAAATGTTTTTGATTGCTTGCGAGAAAGACTTTATTATTAGTAGTGATTTTATAAAAAATTATTTTATGAATGATTTATTGATGACTTCTTTCTATTTGGAGGGGAAGTCTAGATGAATTATGTTTTATTCAGTATGTGAATAATGCCTGCAGTTATTTAAATTTCACTTATTTTTATGACCTTAAAAAAAGTATTTTTTCAGATGTTTAAGTTATAAAGAGAATGCTAAGTGAAGTACTAAGGTATATAAAAAAGAGGCACAAAATAATACTGATTTGAAATATGGAGGTATGCACTCCATTAGTATGAAAAATAATACAGTTAAAGGACAGTTGAAAAGAGTTAGTGACTTGACTGTGATAATTTATTTATTAAAGAAGGAACTTCATTTTCTTCCAAGTTAGTTTTAAGGGGCTACCCAAAATAATTAATAAAAAAAGAAGTTTGAAGACATGAGACATTATCGGATTAATAACTGTAATAATGAGACTAATAGAAATGGTAAGCAGTTAAATAAAAATTTAAAAAATTATGAAATAGGAATGGTAGTTTGATATTTCTTAGATGGGAAACGGATTAAAGATATTGTAAAAGAAAACTGAAGAATCCGAATTAGTTTTCCTGAAGTGAAAAAAAGTGGTGGGGGAAGCTCCTGTTTTATAAACAAGAAGGGAAAACTTTTAAGAATATTTTTCAAAGTAAGTTATATTATAAGAAAAATGAAGTTAAAAATGGAATGTTTAAATGCTTAGATTGTAATTATTGCGAGTTTTTGATGGTAGATGAGAAAAGATCTATGTATAAAAATGTTAGTTTCTGTCAGGTTTATATACATGTAAATCAAGATTTATAGTGTATTTATTTGTGTTTTGTTCTTGTCCTGCTTATATAGGTAGGACTACAACAGAGTTATATAAATCAGTATGTGAACACATGTATGCTATACGCAAAGTGGATATGAATAATGCTTGGGGTAAACATTATAATACAACCAAATGTAGTGGTTCACCTTGCTTTTTAGTATTAAATGTTGTACTTGGTCCCAATAATAGGTTAGATGGAGAGGAGGAGTTGGACTGGATACTTAAGCTGGATGCTGGCAGTCTTCCAGGTTTTAATGACAAAGAAAATTTTAAGATTTTTTAAGCTCTATTAAAAAGAAAAAGATTGAAGCACTAAAGCAGGGTATTCTGATTTAATTGTAGCAAATTAATTATGAAACTGTTTTTAATTATGTTGTGCATAAAATGATTTAGTGTTTTTTTTCATTCAATCTGAAGAAATCTAGTTCTAGACGAAAGCGCTTAATGATTGAGATTTTTATTTGAATTAATATAAACAAGTTCTTATGTTTGGAAGTTCATTTTTTTTTTGTTTTTGGTTTTGTGCTTTTACAACTGGGTTTATCTGTTTTGATACTTATATTGTAACAGAGCATACTAGAAGACTAGGTTAATCTCAGTCCAGCTAACTAGTCTGAAATTAAATTACCTGGTTTATGCCATAAAGATTATATCTTACAGTTTTGATTGCAGCCAGAAAAGAAATGCCTGTGAATACCAGGACTAGGAATCCTACACACTCTGGTCCTTAGGGATGAACTATTTGCTACCCTGGAAGGGTGGAAGTTTTGAAATGGTTTTATAGTTTTGAGTTGCTATAACACATCTTCGCAAAAGCTCTGTCTGTAAGAATGGTAACACATGTGCAAAATTCTGGATCATTTCTTAATAAAAGGGGGTATTATGGGAGCCAGAGTCAGATGACCAGATGTAAGAGATGTCATTCTGTAATCCAACACTGGATGATGATTAATACTAAATGAGACAGAAGTCTCATTGCAGTCTGTTTTTGAAACCTCACAGAAAGAAGACCACTTGCCTACATCATGTTGCCTTGCTTTAGTAAGTAACCAGCGAATAGCAATTCTTTAAATCAGTCAGGAAAATATAGTGAGATTAGTTAAATACTTTTTTTCTGTATCTGTATCCATCTGTGTTATTTTTAATATTTCCAGTGATTGAAACTGGTGTGTATTGTAAATAGATATTTAGTATTTTCTGGTCTATATTATATCGAACACTTAAAAAAGGGAACAATGAATAATTGAACCCATGTAAGTGAAAGCTTACAATCTCGAAAGCTGAGAACAGCTATTTTTTCCACGGGAAAAAAATTGCTGTTCCAAAAAAAAAAAAAAGAAAAAAAATTTAAACACCCGCCCAGGATTGCCAGATTTCCGACTGGCCATGTAGGGACAAAGTCAAAAAAAAAAAAAAAAGGTCTTCCACATCTCTAATGCGGAACATCTCAGTTCCGCATTAAACAGAAGTAGCTCTGTGTTTATTTTTATAAATAAACACAGAGCTACTTCTGTTTAATGTGAAACATCGCAGTTCCGCATTACACAGAAGTAGCTCTGTTTTGCGATTTTTTGATTGGCCCGTATACCGGTATACGGGCCAATCAAAAATCGCTAAACACGGAGCTACTTCTGTTTAATGCGGAACATCGCAGTTCTGCATTAAGCAGAAGTAGCTCTGTTTTGTGATGTTTTGATTGGCCCGTATGCCAGTATACGGGCCAATCAAAAAAAAAAAAAAAGCGGAGGCTGCCCGGGATTTAAACCGGCAGTGTGGGACTCGGGATCAGGCTGCTGATCTTGGGACAGTCCCGCCCAAATAGGGAAGTCTGGCAACCCTGCACCCGCCCTACTTAAATATACCAACTCTGAGATCGCACTACAGTGCCGAAAACAGCAAAGTGACGGAAGTGGCCAAGTGAATTCTTTCCCTGGGAAAAAATTTGCTTAAAAGCCGCTTTGCTATTTTGCGTTTTCGTTTTTAAGTTCGACCAAGACGCATTTGATATAATTCGTCTTCAGTCATCTAATAAGAACCCATTATTTCCAGTCTACACTGCTACGTCCTTTTCTATTCACTCCTACCTAAGAACACAGACTCAGGGACATCTACCTAATGCCTGTGTGTTTGCCAGCTGGTGTCAACAGCGTGTTTTTACTGCTACAGGTATGTGTGGTTATAGCTTGACTTAATTGGCCACGGTGTCTGACTTACAAATAGTGACAAATGAAAATGAGCACAGCTCTGAGTGAGAGAATTATGAGCACTTTGGAATAATCATAATATTTATTTATTTTACATTTGTTGACCGGGATAGTCCGACTGGATGCATGTCCATTTTCAGCGGAGGCCCGGGGAGAAAAGCTCCAAGGGTAAGCAGATACAGCATTACATAATACCAGCATTACATATTACAGACTATTTACAGAGATTACATAAGTAAGCAAGTTAAACAAGTTCTACAGGTTACAGTTAGTCCTGAGCACAAGTCAGGATTAAATTAAATTACACAGTAAACTGGTTAACAGATTTTTACACATTCAAGTTAGCCAGGCTTGATACATTGACATAGCCAGTTAAGTGACAAATGTTGTTTGAGTCTAGTTTTAAATTGACCTAAGGTGGAAAGTAAGGTAATATCAGCTGGAAGAGAGTTCCAGGATCTACTTACAGAGTTTGCAAAGAGAGAATCACCGGCTGTGTTATTAATTTTGCTTGTCTGAATTAGTAGTTTGTTAGAGGATCGAAGCGGTCTAGGATTGATGTCCTTCAAGGATGCATCTGCAGTCATAACATATGGGTTGTCCTGCCTCAGGCAGCCCTTCGGTCGGCCGGATTCCAAAGTCTGGGTCTGGCCTCGGCTGATGTCGCACTTCACCCGACGTCATAGCTTCTGGGGTATAAAGGCATCAGCCGACGCCATTTTCCACAGTCTTTCTTGCCGCGCGGTGCCCGAAGCAGAAGCTGTTCGCAAGTGCCGGTCGGTCAGATCCAGAGATTTCAGCTACCGAAGACTTCTAAAAAAGCTAAGTACCCCGTTGGGGACTCTTTCTTGCCTCAGCCGATGTCAGACAAAGTAAATAATTGTTTAACTTGTGGGAAACAAATACCTCCTAAGGATTTCCACTCTTACTGCCTTCCTTGCTTAGGCCCAGACCACGACGTATCAGCTTGTTTAGCCTGTGCTTCCTTCAACCGACAGACACTTAGACATCGGTCGGAGTTTGCAGAAGAGTTTTTTGGTCCCGCTTTTGCATATAAAATGCCGTCGGAGACTCCGACTACACTTTTAGCCAAAAAACGCAAGGAAAAGGACAGACACTCGCGGCCAGCGGTTTCGGCTGAAACCACGGTTAGGCCTACTGCGAGTGTCTCGGTTTCGGCTGAAACAGAGTCCTCGGTTCTTCCTTCTGCCGAAGACATGCCTCCGACAACCGAGGCCAGAGTGGCCCCGGCTGAGTCGGCTACAGAAATTCCTACCGAAGAAGCAGGCGCACAAGAATTGTCCGACACCATTCCGTTGGACATCTCCACTCCTGCACGTGGGGCAGCTAGACCCCCTGCTTCCATGTCTATTAAGGCCTTCTCCAGGGCTAAAGCAGCTAAAATTTCCAAGGCCTTACCAACAAAAGCTTCCTCTCAGAGACCTTCCTCAAGCTCTCAGATTCTCAGCCTTGCTGAGGACCTTATATCTCTGATTAGGGGATCCCAACCTCACCCAGACAGGGCCTCACAACCTCCTCCTGACAAAAGGCCTAGGACTGAACCCCCTGAACCTCTCTCCTCTGATTATTCCTCGGATGGATCAGATTTATCAGACCATCAGGAAGGAACATACTCACCTTATGAGGATTCGGATGCAGAAGACTCGATTCCTTCTGCCTCCCCCCCAGAAGAATTTTCCTTTGGGGAAACTTTACACTCAATGAGGGAACACTTTCAATGGCAGGGTCAGGATTTTTCTGATTCTAGGAAAAGGCTAAGGACTTTTTTACACTTGCCACAGCATAGGCCTTTAGCCATACCACCTGTACTATCAGTTGTTGATGCATACAATGATGACAGTTCTGCCCCTGATTCTCTTCCCCCGGCCCCTGCCAAACCTGACAGATATTACAGGGTCCCGGATTCTCACTTCCACTTGTATAAGGCCCATGCTGCAGACCCAGAAACTATTTCTCAGGGCCCAAAGGGTGTTGCAGCTGCCACTGCCAAAAAACCCCTACCCTCTGAAAGAGAGTCAAGAGCATTACTGAGATGGGGTAAAAAGGTTTATACATCTGCTACTCTTCCTGCCAGGGCTTTAAACTGTCAATTCCATATGATACACTACCAGGAATTTTTGTTAGATCAGCTGAATAAAAACTTTCCTCTCCTGAACCTTTAGACCGTAAGTCCCTTCAGGATTTGGTACACAACTCTCAGCAGGTCAGTAATCATTTCTTAAAATGTGGCTATGATGCACTGGAGGCTTCATTTAGATCAGTTATGACTGGAGCAGTGATTCGAAGGCATGCCTGGCTAAAAGAGCAATCCTTGCCAGACCATGTCAAGTCTAAATTCCTAGATGCCCCTATGGAGAAACAAAGTTTATTTGGCTCCCCTGCACAGGAGATTCTAAAGAAAGTGGAAGAAAAAGCTAAATCTGTGCAAACAGTCAAGGATTTTCTGCAGGTCCAACCTCCGAGGTTCAGCAGAAACTGGCCTTCAAAAAATTGGTCCTTTCCAGACACCTCCAGAGTACAGAGAGGCAGAAATAGACGCCCAAGAGGCAGAGGTCAATCTAGGGGTGCCTACAGGGGTCGTCAGTGGCAACCTGCCAACCAGAGGAGTACCGCCACAGCTGCGACTACAACCACTTCCACAGGACAGACACAATGACTTGGCTCTGATTCCGCCTACCAGGGAGCAACTGGAAGCACCCTTGGGTGGAAAGTTAGCTTTATTTTCAAAAAACTGGCATTGCATTACAGGAGACAAATAGACATTGCAAACAATAGACAAAGGCTACAGGTTTCACTTCCACACTTTACCAAAAAAGAGAGGAATGCCAAACCTTCCACCAAGCCAGAAGCCACAGGCTCTAAAACAAATCATCAACTTACTAAGGATGAGAGCAATAGAAAGGGTACCATCTATGGAACAAGGCCAAGGATTTTACTCCAGACTATTCCTTGTACCAAGAAAAGAAACTCAATGGAGGCCTATTCTCGACTTGTCCGCACTAAACACATATCTCATTGTACCAAAATTCAAGATGCTGACCCTACAGCAACTTCTTCCCATGTTGGGCAAGGAGTCTTGGCTGGTGACTCTAGATCTCAAGGAGGCATACCTGCACGTCCCTATATGACCAGATTGCAGAAAACACCTCAGATTTCTTGCAGGATCAGAGCATTATCAATTCTCAGCATTGCCCTTTGGCTTATCTACTGCGCCCAGAGTATTCACAAAATGCCTGGCATCAGTAATTGCACATTGCAGGCTTCAGGGAATTCAGATCTACCCATACCTGGACGACTGCCTAATACAAGCGGACAACAAGACAAAAATAAAGGATTTGGCCTATGTCGTACAACTGTTACAAGCCTTGGGATACACATTCAACATCCAGAAGTCAAGACTAGTGCCATCCCAAAGGATAACATTTTTGGGTGCAGAACTGGACACAATAACTCAGATGGCTTTTCTCACAGAAGAAAAACAAAAGCAACTACCAGTCTACTTCATGGCTTTGACAAGACAAACTCAACTTACTGCAAGGAAAGTCCTGCAGGCCCTGGGTTACATGGCATCTTGCATAATCTTGATCCCGCATGCCAGGCTGCATATGAGAAAATTACAATGGTACCTAAGGAATGTATGGTCTCAACACAGACACAGTCTAGAAACCATGATACCAATCATTCCATGTCTGAAGAAAGAATTCCTGTGGTGGGCTCAGGCCTGCCAGACCAACAGAGGGTTGCCTTTCCGCAAACCACAACCAAGGCAGACCATCACCACGGACGCCTCAGACCTAGGCTGGGGGGCACACATGGAAGACAAGTGTATCCAAGGCCTATGGTCTCAAGATCAGCTGAATCTACACACAAATCTAAAGGAGATGCTGGCAGTGAAGCATGCAGTCGAGGCATTCAAACCCTTCCTCCAGCAAGGACATCTGCTGATAAGGACAGACAATACCACAGTCATGTGGTACATCAACAAACAGGGAGGCACGCATTCCTACCCTCTATGCCGGATGGCAATGGACCTGTGGAACCTAGGCCTGAATCTCAACATTCAACTGCAGGCCAAATTCGTACCAGGAAAAGAGAATTCACTAGCAGACAGCTTAAGCAGAACTACCACGGATGCTCACGAATGGATGCTGCATCCAGACATCTTCAAAAACATAACAAAGAAATGGGGAATGCCAGAGATAGACCTGTTCGCCTCCCCACTCAACCACCAACTGAAGAAATTCTGCTCAAGAGAATACCACCCACAAGCCTGGAGGGTGGACTCCCTTTCTTTCAGCTGGAAGTTCCTGACAGTTTATGCCTTTCCACCTCTCCCACTGATGTACAAAGTTCTACTGAAGATCAGGGAGGAACAGCTAAAGGTGATCCTGATAGCTCCAGACTGGCCAAGGCAGCATTGGTATCCGCTACTGAGAAGCATGTCTCAGACGAACTCATGGCTTCTACCACTATGGCCTTTACTTCTAATGCAGAACAACTACAAGACCCTGCATCCACACTTGAAAACATTGCAGCTAGCTGCCTGGAAAATTGCATAAAACAAAACCAAAATGTTTTATCTCAGAGGGTCAAGGACATTATCCTGGAGGCTCGCAGACCCTCCACAAGAAAAACATACTCAGCTAAATGGAAGAGATTCCTCATTTGGAGTGCATCAAAGGGTACAAATGTCACACTGGCAAACCTAGCACACATCCTAGAATACTTAGCAGAACTGTTCCACAATGGCCTCTCCTACTCTTCCATTAAGATACATGCTTCAGCAATTTCAGCAGAGTACAACATGGATCCTCCTATCTTCTTTCACCCTCTCCTCAGACAATTCCTAAGAGGGATCAAAAATGTAAAACCTCCAAGGAAACCACCTCTGCCTGCATGGGATCTCAATTTTGTGCTGGAAAAATTAACACTTCCCCCTTTTGAACCAGCAGCATCAGCAGACTTACAGTTCTTATCTTGGAAAACTGCTTTCCTTCTAGCAATCACTTCAGCAAGAAGGGTATCCGAGTTACAGGCATTAATGGCAGTGCAGCATTTCCTTATCTTTCACCAAGATAGTGTCTCTGAGAACCAATCCTACTTTCATGCTAAAGGTGGTATCCAGGGTATCCTTGAACCAAGCTATTCATTTGCCTACGTTCTTCCCTAACCCACAGAACAGGGGGGAAAAACTATTGCACACCTTGGATGTACACAGACAACTACGCTACTATCTGGACAGAACTAAAACCAGCAGAAAAACTGACCAGCTTCTGGTAGCATATGCAACAGGAGTGCAAGGAAAAGCAATTTCCAAACAGACAATTTCAAAATGGATAGGAAATTGCATTCAATTCTGCTACTCTTTTCATGGAAAGACAACTGAAAGTATCAGGCCTCACTCCACAAGAGCCACAGCCACCACTACAGCTTTCCTACGAGGAGTGGCTACCAAAGACATTTTAGAAGCTGCTACTTGGAGCTCCGTGCATACATTTGCCAAGCATTACAATCTTCCTTTATACTCCAGATCCCGAGCAGGTTTTGCAACTGCAGTTTTACAGGGGATCTTAACTACACCATCATTATCTTAGTGCCTCCTCCCCCAGTTTGGCTATGGTATTCTACCCATATGTTATGACTGCAGATGCATCCTTGAAGGACATAGTACAGTTTTGTACCTACCATAAATGTAGATGTCCGATAGGTATGCATCTGCAGTCAAAATTACCCACCCTCCTTCCCCTCTGTGGTATTCCTAGGGTGTTTACCCCTCTTTTAGCTAGCTGGGGGAATCTGTTATGGTGTATTTGTTTGTATGTATATATATATATATATATATATATATATATATATATATATATATATATTTTGCTTTCTACTGTTTGGAATTTTTTACATTTATCCAAATTTAGCCTTCCTAGAGGGCACCTGGCATCTGGGGCAAGAAACACTGAGGAAAATGTCATCGGCTGATGCCTTTATACCCCAGAAGCTATGACGTCGGGTGAAGTGCGACAGCAGCCGAGGCCAGACCCAGACTTTGGAATCCGGCCGACCGAAGGGCTGCCTGAGGCAGGACAACCCATATGTTATGACTGCAGATGCATACCTATCGGACATCTACATTTATGGTAGGTACAAAACTGTACTTTATAGGCGGTGATAATATTTTTAAGTGCAGGAGTATTGTCAGGATTATAGAGGATTTTATAGGCCATAATCAGTTGGTTATACTGGATTAGGCTAGGTAGTTCAAGCCAACCAAGCTGATTTAGATTGATGCAATGATGTGTCCTAAAAGGCAGCCCAGTGGCAAACCTGGCAATGTGGTTGTAGCAAATTGAGAGTTTGTTAAGGACAGTCTTGTTCAAATTCGAGAGTAGAGGGGATGCATACAGAAGAGTTGAAAGAAGGTGAGAGCGAGCTATGGCAATTTTAGCTGGAGGGGTTAGGAAGGCTTTTATTCAGTAAAGTGACCCTAGTTTTTTATTGATGGTTTTGATAGTTTGGTTAACATGTAGGTCAAATTTGAGATTGTCTATGATGACACCTAATAGTTTTGTAGATGGATCAGGGGAGATTATTGTGCCATCATTTGATTTTATGGTAAAGGTGAAAGCGGTAGACCTACGTGTTGGTGAAAATAACAGCATTTTAGTTTTTTTGGGATTTAGGATCAGACGATGTTCAGAAAGCCAGTTTTCTATTGCATTAAAGGTGGTCTGGGTAGCTGACCATAACTCTACTGGAGATGTGGCTGAGCAAATCAGAGTAGAGTCATCAGCATATTGGTTACAGCTGACTTTTGGAATGACAGTATAAAGGTAGTTAATGAAGATGGAGAACAGCAAGGGCCCTAGTATAGAGCCTTGTGGTACTCCAAGGGTGTTAGGTAGAAGGTTAGAGAGTTTGTTCTGCCAGAGGACAGCCTGCTGTCGACCATTCAGGTAGGATTGAAACCATTGGAGGGCACCAGTATCTAGACAGAATGTTTGCAGGGTGTGGATTAAAAGTTGGTGATCAACCATATCGAATGCCTTGGAAAGATCCAAAAAGAGGGCTGAGGGTATATAATTATTGTTGCGATTATGGTTTATGGTGTTAGTAAAGGCTAGGAGGGCTGAAGTAGTGCTGTGATGAGGACGGAAGCCATACTGAGTGTCTGCCATAAGGCGATTTTGGTTTAGGTGGTGCATGAGGTGTCTATGAATACATTTTTCCATAATCTTTGCAAGTGGAGAGAGTATCGCTGTTGGCCTATAATTGGAGAATTCAGTAGAGCTGCCTCCTTTGTGAAGTGGGATTACATGGGATATTTTCCAGATGGTGGGAATTTTAGCTTCTACTATGGTTCGATTGATTAGTATTGAGACGGGGTAAGCAATAGAATCAGCTGATTTTTGTAGGTACTCGGCAGGGAGTTGATCAGCAGAAAGTGTAATGGGTTTTAATTTTTTGATCAAGGTACGGATAAGTGAAGTGGTGACTGGTTGGAAGCTGAACGAAAGTAGGCTTCTAGGGGTGACACAAAACAAACTGATAAAAAATCCTCAAACTTCCGCAACAAGGAATAACAGAAACCAAGATCTCCACTCAATAACGCTTATATTTAATTTAAGTGTTTAAAAATAACAGTACAGTTTTCGTCGAACACAATGTCTCGACTTCTTCAGAAACACTTAAACAGTGGATCTAACCACTATTTATGCATTTAACAAGGGACTCAAGCAATCATTCAATAATACAATTTACAATTTAAAGGCACTTCATGCTTATAGAATAACATTCATACAAGCGTAATTTAAATAGCTTTTACACTATCTATAAAAATTCATTAGTTTGTATTTAAAACCATTAATACAAAAGTACATATAAAATATATATATATAAAAAATATATGTATGTAGAAGAATATATGTATATATAATTTAATCAAGTGAAAATTTTTCCACTGTTTTGTTTCCTTTACATATACGTTCAACCCTTTGTAGGTTTTAAACCTGAGGTGCATTTCAAAAATAAATGAAGGGTCTATGTTCGGATGTGTGTAAACTTTTAGCTAGAGGGCGTGTTTGATTTTTTTATGTAAAGGAAACAAAACAGTGGAAAAATTTTCCAATACCTTAATGCATATATGCACATAAATATTTTTCACATTTTAAAACGCGATGCGATTAGAATTGTTTTATATACTGTTAATTTATATAGTGTTAATTCATTTTTTATTGTTAAATTCATCTTAAATTCATTATTTTCTGACCATGTTTTCCGATGAAATTTGCTTGCCTTTTGGATATGTCACTTTGATTATTTTGTTCACTTGATTAAATTATATATACATATCTTCTTCTACATACATATATTTTTTATATATATATTTTATATGTACTTTTGTATTAATGGTTTTAAATACAAACTAATAAATTTTTATAGATATTGTAAAAGCTATTTAAATTACACTTGTATGAATGTTATTCTATAAGCATGAAGTGCCTTTAAATTGTATTATTGAATGATTGCTTGAGTCCCTTGTTAAATGCATAAATAGTGGTTAGATCCACTATTTAAGTGTTTCTGAAGAATTCGAGACATTGTGTTCGAAAAGTTTACTGTTATTTTTAAACACTTAAATTAAATATAAGCGTTATTGAGTGGAGATCTTGGTTTCTGTTGTTCCTTGTTGCGGAGGTTTCTAGGGGTGCTACTTTCAGGACCAGGGGAGCTAGGAGGTAGTTGGCTAGCTAGGGCTTGAATTGTCTCAGTAAAGAATTGGTTAAAACTATCAGAAACATCTTCAGGGGTTTTATCAATAGTAGCAGCAGGGATTGGGGTTGAAGTTTGTCCAGGATGTAGTAGATTATGAGATTTTGAGGAGAAAAGTTAATAGAATTGCAACAAGATCCACTGTAACTGTTAGGTCATCTGCAGAGTGCTTAAAAATAACTATGCTATAAAACACAAAGCTTATAACAGTCACTGACTTTTAATTTCTCAAAGAACTGTCAAAGTTCTTGTAAGGTCTGGTCAGGATGTGTCTGCCTGCAGGTACTGAGGATTGCTAATACAAGAAAATAAGTAGCGACTACTGCTTTCTGATGAATACAGGTTAGCAGTGTGTAGAAATTCAAGAAAAGATAAGCAATTTTTAAATTTTTTTTTTTCTGTAGTGGTCTTTTAAGGGTAAGTGACCTGAGTGATTGCATGATCTGGTGGATCCTGGCCCCTGACAGGTAACTTAACTGTAACCTTCTCCTAATCCAGCCTGGTAAGAGGTACATCAATGTATCTCATGATGACGTCTGCTATTACCAGAATATTTGGTTGTGAAGTGTTTCGTCTCATGGGCCTGGTGGTTGTGACACTGGGAGATGTGGCTTTGTGTTGTGATGGGAATTGTCTTGCTTGTGTGCATGCACAGTGTGAGAACTGCGCCTGAGAGGCCTTTGAGGTGTGGGTCAGTTACATGTGAGCATCTCTGGGTCTCTGGTTCTTTGTAGATGCAGTGAGTGATGGGTGTGAGTCTCTGATAACCTGTTTGTTGCTTTTTTGTGTCTGTCTATGAGAGTTTAGCCTCAAGTGTAAATGTTTAACTAGATCTATCACATACTGTATTTGTCTGTTCGAGAATTAAGTGGTTGTCAGTGTATATAAGGCAATTGCTACATTGCCTCAGGATTCCGATGTCCAATGAGCTGGATGGAGAGATAGCAGGAAAATGCCAATCTGTGGTTGCAGGTCCTAATGTGTACTTCCAAGGGATAACAATGGAGGATGTGTGTAACCAGACCATACTTGGTGTAATCTACATCTAACCTCTAACCAGTGATGCTGCCCAGTTCTCAAACCAGATGCCATCTGAGCAGTGATACTGCTGGATGCTTTAATAAGGTAAAGTAGACCTAAATATTCCTAAGTTTGTAAGTACTGCTTGCTGTTGAAACTAGTTGCCTTTTGAGTAATGCAGCACTGTTTTTAATAAGGAAATTTCCACTTCTTGTAATTGTATATATACAAGGCACCAGTAACCACTGCTAAGCAAAGCGCGCACACAAGGCTTGTATATGGCAAAACAAAGCAAGTTTTACACTACCTGTGCCCTAAAACCAGGCAGGTAAGCACACAGTTAGCCTTCCACCAACAATTCCAGCTTGTATGGTTGAAATCGGCTCTCTCCTGTCACAAGTACAGACTTTGACACTCTTAATGTAAAATGACTGGTTTTGAGGCCATGTATTAAGGAACCACAGACACATAATGCTAAGAAACACTATATGCAATGTATTTCATTGCAGAACAGCAGCCCTTACAGCAGTTTGAAAATGCAGCTTTAAAGAAGTGTTAAAAAAAAAAAAAAACAGAGAGAACAGTAAACTTTCTCATCTGAAGTTTTTGTCTTCATTTGCTCTTCAACCTGTGGGTACTCTGATCCGGGACAGATCTGTCTCAGCCGCATTTCTAGCATCTGACCCAATCTCCAAGCTCCACCTCTAACTATAATGCCCCTCTTTCTTTCCTTCCTTCAGATCTCGTTTGCCGCGCTAGCCTTTGCATCGTGGTCTGAGCTCTAAACATCTGTTTTAGGTAAGTTTGTAGTTTTTTGGTCCTAAATACTTATCTTCTCACTTTTCTATCTCCCCTTGTCATTTTTCCATCTTTCTAACTTAGCGCTCAGGTGTCAGTTTTTTTTTTTTTTATATAAATATAAACACTTTCCCACGTTCCCTTCCATTTCTTTCCTAGCTGTGTGTGTGTGTTTGGGTCTCTCTCTCTCTCTCTCTCCCCATCTGTTAGGCAGAGACACCGAAACTAGGTTTTAGGAAGTGCACGGAGTGTGGTCATAAGCTTTCCCCCAGATGATGGCCAAGCTGTCTGTGTGGTTTGTTTAGGGGTAGCTCACCTTGAATTCCTCCTGTTCGATCTGCGCATGGTTCATTCCCCACCTATTGATCGACAGGAGGAATAAACTCATTTTGAAGGGACTTTTCTCTCCACTTCCAGAGGCCCCTGCTGCTTCGGTGGCTTCAGCTGCCTCTTCTGCTGCTTCCATCCCGGCCTCTGGAACTCAGCCTCCCGCTAAGAGGACCGGGGATGGGTAGAAGTGTAAACACAAGGACCAAGACAGACCAAGGAAGCAGTCCCCTGACCGCTCTGCCTTGGCAGACCCCTTAGCTAAATCCCACCTAGCTGCCGCCATGGAGCTCCATTCCCCTTGTTTTTCCCTGGAGCCAGAGGTGTCTCAGGTTCCCCTCATCAGCTGTCTAGGGTAGTGTTGGTGGCTTCTTCTTCCACGTCCACCGGCAGCCTCTCCGATGCCTACGTGGACAGGATGATGGATAGATTTATCTGCGCACAGATTCAGATGAGTCTTGCCTGCCACCTCCCCTTCTGGGGCTGGGGGCATGCAGTCTGCCTTGGTTCTGATCACTCCTTATCCGATCCGACCCCTGGTTTCAGAGTATTCAGGTCCGAGGCCTCTCGGTGTCGCTGGGTCAGTGCCAATGGTACCTTGTACCTCGACGCCATCCATTACCCTGAGTGGCTCAGCTCTGACTAGATTTCTCTCAGAGCTGTGGCCTCTGCACCGGATCAGACATGGCAGTGTTGGAGCAGAGTGGCCTGTTCAGAGTCTCAGCATCTGGAGGTTCAGCTCCAGCTCAACCATTGGATCAGAGGATGACAGACCCCCCAGTCACGGTTCCCTCTCCAAGGGTTCATTTGCCTTCTGCTTTTGACGTGGTGGAGAGGGTCATCTTGGTTCCATCGAGACCCTTGATTCTTTTGTCCTCTAAGTCCGTCCTGGCTCCCTCTGTATCTGGTCCGGATTTCGCCATCCTACCCCCTCAGGGACAGCCTGCTGCCTCTCTGCCCCATGGAGTTACCTCATTGGAACAGATAGATGTTTTTGAGTCCTCCCCAGAGACCCCCACCCCCTAAGGAAGTTCATCAAAAACACACTCACAAAAAGGCACTTAGTCTCCCCGATGGAGTCCCTCATTGCGGACATCAATTTTGAGGAAGGGGATGGTTCCCCCTGGTCACCCCCTGAAGATGACATCAGATCCTTCATCAGCAAGGGGGGTGGTCTGCACAGAAACCCAGCCCAGATGAGTCTGTGTTCCTGGAGGTGTTTGATGCAGGCCCTGCCACATGTCCCCTCTTATGGATCCCCTGGTGGATCTGATTACATCTTGGGTGTGGAAGGAGCCCGACACAATGGAGCCTATCCCCAAGTGCCCTGATAAAATACGTAGTGCTTCTTCGGACAGAACTTATTGGACCAAGGGATTCCCCGGTTGATGCCATGGGTGGTGGTGGCGGCAGCCATCAAGAAGGAGCTTTCGCAGGAGAGCTCCACAGTCCATCCGCCAAACCTGGAGTCGGGGACGATGGACCGTTTTAGGAAGCGGGTGTATGCTTCAGCCACATGCATGGTATGTTCGCCGAGCTACGTGGCACAAATAATTAGACTTCAGAGAGACCTAGTCAAAGAGATCGCCAGGTCTACTCCAGGATCCATGTCAGCAGGGGATAAAAAAGTTTTCTCCTCTCGGATGGCCACCCTCCCACTGATTGCCAATACCTCTATGTGGCTTCTCTCTCATGCTACTGAGAGAGCCGCTAGAGCTGCTGGAACAGGCGTCATGCCTCGCTCTGACTCAGTGCCTTCTTGGTGCCCTTTAAGATGTCCTTTACAAACGCTCCGTATGACAGTTCCATCCTCTTTGGAAAGTCGGTACTTGACACACTAGTCCAGAGTGAGAAAGGTGGGAAGACTCTGCCATTTGGAATCCGCTTCTCGACCCCTCAATGAATATTTTCAAGGAATCTGTGAGGGGCAAAGATGATGTGGTTCTGGAAGTCTCAGAGCTATTCCTAGGATGATCAGGACTCGCTTTCCCTGAGAAGTAGAGGGGGATATGACAGACAACTCCTCCGAGGCAGAGGGGGTCCGAGGAATCAGGGGTCTTGAGATTCTTTATCGTCCAGACCTGCACAGCAGCTTTGAAAGGCTGCCCTTCTGCTCATCTCTGGAGGCAGTCGGGGGCCAACTTTCGCTACAGCCAATAGCCTGGGAGTCCATCACAGACAATTGTGTGTTGCAGATCATATCCAGAGGATATTCAGTCTCTTTCATTCAAACACCTCCCCCTCCCAGACACCTTCTGGACGTTCCACCCGCGTAAATGGAGGAGGCATCACTGGAAATTGCCAAGCTGCTCAAAAAGCGAATCATCCAGCCCCCATCCCCCCAAACTAGTCCGAATTAGGCTTCTATTCCAGATTCTTTAGTGCCAAAGACGATGGGGAACTTAAGACCCATTCTGGATCTTTCCACCTTAAATCTGTCAGTTGCCCAGACGAAATTCCGGATGGTCACCCTCCAGTCTGTCCTGCTCTTCCTGCAGGAAAACTACTGGATGTGTTCTGTCGACCTTCAGAACATGTACTACCAAATCAAAATTAACAGATGCCTCTTGGAGGTTCCTCCACTCCAGTTGAAGGCCAATCATTGCCAGTTCAGAGCACTACCCTTTGGTCTTACCACAGCCCCATGGTGTTCAAAGTGATGGCAGTGGTAGCGGCTCACCTGGGGCTACAGGGCTTCCAGATGCTGTCATCACACTCTGGTTATCTGCCTGCAGGTAGCCCTCAGTTGGCCCGAATACCAGAGTCGTGGGATTTCTGCGTTAGATGCTGTCGCCTCTTCCATGACGTCAGGGATATAAAACATGCAGCCGACGCCATTACATCAGCTTTTCTTGCTGCGTGGGAGCCCGAAGCAGTAGTAGTTCGCAAGTGCCGGTCAGCCGCTGCCTGAAATTTCTGTCTTTCGAGTTTCAGACATGAAGTCTTCTAAAGGTAAGCACCCCATTGGGGATCCTTTTTTCTTGCTCTAACCGATGTCAGAAAAGTTTAACAATTGTCTTGCTTGTGGAAAGCAAATACCTCACAGAGATTTTCATTCTTAGTGCGTCATCTGTTTAGGCCCAGACCATGACGTTCCTCGCTGTAGGTTTTGTACCTTGTTTAATGCCTGAACTATTCATTGTTGGGCTATTTTTGTCATTAAATTCTTTTGCTCTCATTCTCCATTTTCCGAAATGACTTCCATAAGCCATCCGACTGATCTTCCGAAAAAACGTAAGGATAAAGACAGGCACAGACCGCTTAGATCCAAAACGTCCGACGACGCTTCTGTTCAGCTAGTCACCAGTTCGCCGGTACTCAGTGAGGCACTTTTGCAGCCCCTGATACCCCCTTGTACAGATTCACAGGCCTCTGCTGAGACCCATTCCAGAGTCCGGTGTGCCGCGTGTTGCTTCTTCGTCTATGGAACCTGCGGATGTCTCTACCTTGGATGGGTCCAGAGCCGCTGTGCAGGCACCGGCTTCTGAGGGTGTATTCTGACCTTCCGATGTTTGCATTAAACAGACAGCTTCATTTTTGACTAAAAATACCGAGTTTCTCAGACCTTGAGTTCGCACTACGCCTAGAAAACCGATGACCAAAGCGCATGCTTCAGCTCCCTTGCCACAGAAACAAATGCTTACAATGGCTGAAGACCTTATAACTTTAATTAGGGGAAGCCAGCCTTCCCCTCTAAAAGACAAAGAATTGATTTTCCTTCTGTACAGACCATGAGTCCGATGACTGTGATCCCTCTGATTACCAGGACATACCCTTATCTACTTATGAGGATTCCGATGCAGAGTATTCCATTCCCTCTGCCTCCCCTCCAGAGGACTTTTCTTTTGGTGAAACCTTGCATACTTTGAGAGCATTTCCAGTGGAAATGCCAGGACTACCCTCAGTCCAAAAAGAGACTCAGAATTTTTAGACTTGCCCCAGCACAGGCCTTCTAGCTATACCACCTGTCCTGGACATTGTAGATGATGTCTTCATGGAATCCAGTCTTACTTCTGATACTTTACCACCAGCTCCTGGAAAGCCTGACCGGTACTACAGTGTACCTGACTCTCTCAAATTTCTCTAAGAATCCCACTGCGGATCCAGAATCTATTTCCCAGGGACCTAAAGGCATTAAGGCTACTACAGCCAAAAACCCTACCCCTTCAGGCAGGGATTCTAGAGCTTTAGACAGATGGGGTAAGAAGGTATATACTTCTGCAACTCTTACCATCAGGGCTTTGAATTGCCAGTTTCACATGTTGAAGTACCAGCAGCATATTATGGAACTAATTAAACAAAAAAATGTTGTTGCTTCCAGATTGTACAGAAAATTAAAATTTACAGCAGCTAATGCATTCTGCAAACCAAGTTTGTAAACATACTTTGCAGTGTGGTTTTGATGCAAATAAAAGCATCTTGCAGGGCTGCTGTCACTGGGTCTGTACTGAGAAGGCATGCTTGGCTGAAGGAGCAAATCTTGCCAGACCATGTCAAAGCAAAATTACTAGATGCTCCATTAAATCAGGAAAAATTGTTTGGCACAAAAGCAGAAGTTGTTCTTAAAAAGATGGAGGAAAAGCTAAATCTATACAAACTGTTAAAGTCTTTTTACATTTGCAGCCACATAGATTCAGTAGACATTGGCCTTCTAAACACTGGTCCTTTCCAGTCCCTCCCAGGCATTCTCCGTCCAAACCCAGAGGCAACAGGCCACCAAGACTACAGTCTCAGGGTATGCAGAGATCTAAGCAATGGGAGTGATCCCTCCTCTAAAACAGGGAGTGGTAAGCCACCCCCTTAAGGAAAAAGTTCACAATGACTGGTCTGTCTTCCTTCCCAGCAAAGCCCAAGTACTTGCACCCCTAGGAGGAAAACTCACCCTGCATGCACAAAACTGGATGTCCATTACCCAGGACTGATGGGGCCTAAACATTGTATCTTAGGAATACAAATTCTACTTCCACTCACTGCCAACCCCAAGTGGGTTGCCAGACCTTCCTCCAAACCAGAGGGCAGAGGCTCAAAAGCAAGTACTTTCTCTTCTCAGTATCAGAGCTATTCAACCTGTGCCTACAGAGCAAAGGGGACAGGATTTCTACTCCAGACTATTCCTGGTGCCCAGAAAGGAGGGCTCTTGGCACCCTGTCCCAGATCGGTCAATTCTCAACACCTTCCTGGTGGTCCCAAAATTCAAACTGTTGACTCTGCAACATCTTCTTCCTGTGCTGGCCAAGGACACCTGGCTAGTCACCTTAGATTTAAAAGAAGCTTATCTGCACATCCCCACAAGAGAATTTTGCAGGAAATATCTGCGTTTCAGGGTAGGCTCTATGCACTATCAGTTCTCTGCACTTCCCTTTGGCTTATCTACTGCACCCAGGGTATTTACAAAGTGCCTGGCTTCAGCCATTGCATACTGCAGGCAGAGAAATATTCAAGTTTACCCATACTTGGATGATTGCCTGATTCAGGCGGACAGTCCGGAATTGCTATTTCAGCACCTGGCATTTGTAAAGAGTCGACTTCTCTGGGGTACACCATCAATGAAAAGAAATCACAACTGGTGCCCAACCAAAAGATTGTATTCTTGGGAGCAAGCTTGAGCACAACTTCCCAGATGGCATTCCTCACTTCAGAAAAACAGACTTGTATGACAAGCTACTTCAAACTAATGGCCAACAAAACCCAGCTATCTGCAAGAAAAATACTGCAAGCCTTAGGGTTCATGGCCTCGTACATTCTACTAATTCCATATGCAAGACTGCATATGAGGACACTTCACTGGTACTTAAAAAGTCTCTGGTGTCAACATTTTCAGGACCTGGAAACACTGATTCCTATCATTCCTTGTCTAAGGGCAGAGTTCCTTTGGTGGGCAGAGGCATGCAACCACAACAAGGAACTTCCTTTCACTCAACCCCTCACCGCCCAAACCCTGACAACAGACTGCATCAGACTACGTGTGGGGGGCTGACGTGGCAGGCAAATGCATTCAAGGCAAATGGAGCGCAGAACAAATTCCCCTACATATCAATCAAAAAAAAAATGTTAGCTGTACAGAATGCTCTGGCAGCCTTCAAATACCTTATCCTTCCAGAACAACAACTGATAGACAGACAACACCACAGTTATGTGGTACATAAGCAGGGGGGAACTCGTTCCTACCCTCTCTGCAGGATAGCCATGGCTTTGTGGAACACAGCCCTGAGCAACCAAGTGCACCTGCAAGCTCAATTCCTGCCAGGCAAACAAAATTCACTGGCAGATGACTTAAGCAGAAATCTGCTGGAACCCAACTCATTCAGACTTCTAATCCGCACGTGGGGGACTCCAGAGATGGACCTCTTTGCCTCCCCTCAAAACCATCAATTGAGCAAGTTTTGCACCAGAAATCCTCACAGCCAAGCATGGAAAGTGAATGCCCTATCCTTTACATGGGAAAACCTCTCAATTTATGCCTTTCCCCCTCTGCCCCTCCTCTCAAAAGTACTACTCAAGATCAGACAGGACAGGCCAAGGACTATCCTTATTGCCCCAGGCTGGCCATGCCAGCACTGGTACCCACTCCTATGCAGTCTGACAGCAGTGCCACCCTGGCACCTACATCAGACCCCCTCCCTGCTGTCCCAGCAGTAGGGACAGATTTTGTATCCACAGCTGCAAACTCTGAACCTTGCAGCCTGGCTTATCCCATGAATACACCACCAGCAACCCTCAGCAAACAGGTGCTGGATGTCATCCTTGAGGCCCGAAGGCATAGTACTAGGAAATCCTATTCAGAAAAGTGGAAAAGATGTTGTTCTTGGAGCCATTCTCAAGGAAAGGACACAACTGTGTCCCCCTTACCTCAAATCCTAGATTACCTAGCCGAGCTACTCCACAAAGGCCTATCCTTCTCATCAATTAAAATTCATGCCTCTGCCATCTCCGCTCATTACAATACTTAGCCACTTCTGTTTCCTCACCCTCTCATCAAACAGTTCCTGAGAGGAGCTAATAATTTAAGGCCTCTGAGGAGAGCTCCCACCCCTGCCTGGGACCTTAACTTTGTACTAGAGAAGCTCATGCTTCCTCCTTTTGAACTTGCTGCTACTGCAGAGTTAAAATTCCACTCTTGAAAACAGCCTTACTTCTGGCCATCACTTCAGCAAGAAGAGTGTCTGAGTTACAGGCACTAATGGCTATGGAACCCTTCATTATTTTCCATGTGGACAGGGTTTCTCTCAGGACTAACCCATCATTTATGCCCAAGGTAGTATCCAGTGCAGCTTTAAACCAATCCATCCATTTACCAACCTTTTTTTCCTAATCCTCAGAACAAAGGGGAAAGGATTCTGCACTTCTTGGACATGCACAGACAGCTCAGGTTCTGCCTTGACAGAACTAAACCTTTCAGAAAATCTGCCCAGCTGTTAACTTCGCTACAGGGGCAAAGGGCAAGGCCATTTCAAAGCAAACCATTTCCAAATGGATAGCACTGCATCCATTTCTGCTACAAGCACCATGGAAAACCTGTCCCACAGGGTATCAAAACTCATTCCACTATAAGGCTACCTCAACCTCTACAGCATTCCACAGGGGAGTCCCTACCAGGGACATCCTGGAAGCTGCAACCTGGAGTTCTGTACATACCTTCACCAAGCATTACCACTTAACTATTTTTTTCTAAATCCAGAGCAGGATTTGCCACAGCAGTCTCACAGGGCCTGCTAGCCAGCCCTTTTACTACTTGACCGTCTCCACGCTTCTTCAGCTTTGGGAATCAACCCAAGTGTGATGACTGCAACAGTGAAATACGAAGAACATAGTACAGTTGTATACACTTGCCATAAATGTAGATGTTTGAGTGTATTCCCCGTTGCAGTCCTGGTTATCCTCCCTCCAGCCCCTGACTTCTCTATGCTTTTTATGTTTACTCTTTTTTGGCCATATCTTATGGCTATGGTATTTTACTTTTTACCATGTAATTGCTTCCTATTTTGGGGGCTCCTGACATTTGGGGCAAGAAAAACTGATGTAATGGCATTGGCTCCATGTTTTATACCCCTGATGTCATGGAAGAGGCAACGTCATCTGACGCAGAAATCCCAAGACTCTGGTATTCGGGCCGACTGAGGGCTACCTGCAGGCAGATAACCTTAGTGTGATGACTGCAACAGTGAATACACTCTAACATCTACATTTATGGTAAGTGTACGCAACTGTACTTTCTTCCCCTACCTGTCTGATTGGCTGCTCCTGCCCCCTTATAGGCATAGACTTTGCCAAGCCAGGGATTCCCTTTTCCAAACAGCCCACCAGTTGGGCATAACTGTAAATCTGAACAAATCACTACTGACTCCTGTTCAAGTTCAGGATTTTATTGGAGCTCGGTAGGACACAATTCAGACCAAGGTATTTCTAACATCAGACAGACTCCAGTCCCTAAAACAAAAAGTTTTATGTATCCCTCAAGCTCAGTCGTCTACATTAAAATTGGTCTTGTGGGCATTGGAGTCCATGGCTGCCATGATTACCCTCATACCCATGGCCTGGTTGCACATAAGGGTATTTAAATGGGCCCTTGTGGTTCAGTGATTCCTGCTAGACCTGCCATTGTCCCACCTTATTCGCATATCTTGGACATGCAGGAATTCTCTTCTAGGGTAGATTCAATCCCCAGATCATCTTCGGGATTGTCCCTTTATTCTTCCAGCCCCTTTGACCAGGGTGACCACGGACACCTCCCTACTCAGATGAGGGGGAGCATTGCTTGGGAAGGACAGTGCAAGGCACGTGGTCTCCCCACGAGACTCTAGTGCATATCAACATCCTGGAGATGAGGGCGGTACTCCTAGCATTGCAAGCTCAGCTGTCCATGTCCATCTTGTTCTAGGGGCAGTTGCCATCCAGACAGACAATGTGTCTATAGTGTGGTACATCACCATGCAAGGAGGAACCAGCTCTTATCCCCTGTGTCGCAAAGCCATGAGAGTGTGGGAGTGGGCGATTTCCACCGCCTATTTTCTGGTGGCAGTGCACATTCCAGGGTGGTCCAACATTTTAGCAGATGGGCTCAGCAGGTCTATCCTGACTCCTTACGAGTGGTCTCTGAATTCTTCAGTTGCAAGACAGATCTTTCTAAAGTGGGGTCAGCCTTGCTCCCTGTCCTTCCAACGCAAAATGCAGTGAGTTTATTTCTCTGAACCCTCCACAGGGGGAAGCCCCCAGAGATGCTTTGGTTCATGCTTGGACCTCTGTTCTTCTGTATGCTCTCCTTCGGATCCTGAAATTCCTTCAGAAAGCTCACAGGCTGGGGAGCTCTGTCATCCTCATTGCCCCATTCTGGCATTGCCAAGTCTGTCTCCCTTCTCTGTGGTCTCGCGTAGTGTGCCCCCTCTGGACATTAGGTCCGGCTCTGGATCTTATCTCTCATCCCTCCAGGATTTCTCACCCAGATCTGGTCAGTCTGAAACTCACCGCTTGGCTGCTCCAGTTTCTGTGATGGTCAGGACTCCTGGGTTATCTTCACCAGTCAAAAAGATTTTAGTTGCAGCTCATAAACAGCATAACCTAGATCCCTTTCCTGCTCCAATTCCGGCTGTTCTAGAATTTTTGGTAAGCATTTTTCATCAAGTTCTTCTATGGTCAGGGTCCAGCTGGCACCTGTATTTAACTTTCATATAGGTGACTATGGCTTCTCTAGCTTCTTCTAAGCTTTGCAAAGGTTTTTTGAATGGGTACGTTTTTGCTTCAGCCACCAATTAAGGACCCAGTGCCTCCTTGGGATCTTATGTTGGTTCTGCAAGCTCTTTTCTCTTCCCCTTTCGAACCTGCACCATTGATGGCTCTATAGTTCTTGTCATGGAAGACCTTTTTCCTGATTGCCATTACATCAGCAAAAGGGTTTCAGAACTTCAGGTGTTCTCAGTCAAACCTCCTTGTATGATCTTTCATAAGGTTAGGTTATCCTTGCGCACTAACCCCCCTTTCCTTCCCAAAATGGCTTCAGAATCGAACATTAATCTGGTAATTAATCTCCCCGTTTTCTTTCCGAATTTTCAGAATAGGGTAGAATACAAATTGTACTTGTTGGACGTTCATAGACAGTTAAGTTTTTACTTTCATACGACTAAACCTTTCTGTAAGATTGACCAACTCTGTTTCCTATTTTAAGCCCCGTTTTAGGGAAATCTGTATCGAAGGTCACCATTGCTCGTTGGATTTCTCCTGTGTTATTCTGGCGTATTCAGGTAGAGGTTTAACCCCGCCAGATAATATTAAGTTGCATTTGACTAGATCTATGGCTACTTCAGCTGCCTTCTGGTCCAGAGTTTCATTGGATGACACTTGCTCTGTGGCCACCTGGGCATCTTCGCATACTTTCATTTCACACTGCAAGTTGGACATCCTGTCTAGGAACAGGGCATCCTTTAACTCCACTGTGCTCCACAATATCCTTCCATGAGGGCCTCCCAGGTGTTTGGTAGCTGGGGACTCTGTCCCACAGGTTGAAGAGCAAATGAAGACAACAACTTCAGATAAAGAAGTTATGTTCTCACCATAATGTTCCATCTGAGTTGTTGCTCTTCATTTTTCTTCAACCATCCCTCCCTCCTTCCCCCTGCCTTACTTGGGCTGTGTGGTGGCTTTGCTTGAAGGGATAGTCGCCACCTTGACATACCTTTGTGCTCCTGTTCATGCTTCTGGAGATCTGTTGTTATGGGATAAGGTCTTGGGTCAGGTTGGAATGCTTTATATTGTAGCAGAGTTTGTCTGAAAGGAGGAGGGAAACAGAGGCATTATGGGTAGGGGAGGAACTTGGAGCTCTGATCAGATGCTGGAAATGTGTCTGATTCGGATCCATCCCAGATTAGTGTACCCACAGGTTGAAGACAAATGAAGACCAACAACTCGGATGGAACATTATGGTAAGTACATAACTTCTTTTTTGTCTATTTAAAAAATATGTTTACAGTAATTTCTGTGTGAATGTTCTGCTAGTAGCATTATTTGTTTGAATTTTATCTTTGAGAAATGCTTGATTTTACTGTTTTTGAGGAAAGTTTAAGAATATCTTTCAGAAGTGCAGTGTGTGCTGTTGGACACTATGGCTGGTCTCCTGCGGTCAGAACAGTCAATTAATTGTGCCTGTCTTTACTGTTCCTCTGCTTTATTTTCACCTATTGACAGGAAAATACTGCAGAAGTTATATTTTTTCAGCATTAGTACATTATTTACTTATATGTGTGACTGCTGTGTGTGTGTGTTTTCTATACTGGATTGTGATTGTACTTCAAATTAAGTTATTTGAATGTACTGTAGAGATTTTACTTTCTCTGACAGGAACATTTAGTTTACATTGCTTTTAAACATTTTTATGGCAGTTTCACATGGTTTAGTTGTGTGGAGCTAATTTTTAACGCTGGTTTGGCACATTGGTTGCTTTAGTATTTGGATTTCTGTGTGCTGGAAATTCTTTTATTTGTCAGTTGTAAAATAAATCTGAACATATTTCAAATAGTTTTTTGTGATAATAGCACAGTTTGGCAGAGTTTAATTGTGTGGGGAAAGTTTATTTTATTTATGGACATTTGTTTACTGATGAAGTTTGACTAGGCTAACAAAAATGCCCATTTTCAGAGTATGCCCAGAGAGCAAAGTTCCACAAGTACCATTTTCATTGGGGGTGCAGGGAGAAAAGCTCCATAGGTAAGTTAACAAATATAATAGCATGATGTAATATCAATGACAATAACATTTAGTTGAGTACTTTGTGACAGTAGTAATCATATGACACAATAGTTGGAGGTGCAAAGATATTACAGTGCAAGAAATGCAATAACATATCTGATGTTGTCCTTTTCATTCTTTATCACAAATAGGTTCATATCCAATCCTCTGATCCAACTCAGCTGCATACAAAAACTTTGGATTCAACTCTTGAGCACCTCCCTCTACCCATAATGCTCTATTCTGTTCCCAACAGCAAAGATCTCGTTTCCGCTCTTGTGGTTAGATGTTGGTTCTGCTCTCAAGCATAGTAGGCAGTATTTTTCTTATAATAACTCAGTTTATTCCTAAAGCTTGATTGTAGTTTCTTGTCACTTTCCTCCCTCTACTCTGCCATTGTTAGTACTTCTATTTTACTTACATTTTTATGTATTTTTCACATACCATAGCTGGTATTCCTTTTTCCTTTCCTTTCTTAGGCTATTGTTTAAAAAAAAAAAAAAATGTTATTTCATACTTGTTTGTGAATTTTTCTTAATAGGTTATGCTGCATTTTCTCGCTGCCCATGTCAAAGAAACCAAGTAGCTTCAAAAACTGCACTTATTGTGGGCATAAGATCCCAAGCTCAGATGCCCACAAGAAATGCCTGTATTGCCTAGGACCAGATCATCTTAGTCTTGTCACATTTGCACCGCCGTTAATCCCAGGGCTGTATCAGACAGGTGCAATAAACCTGATTTTAAAAGCGTTGCTGCTTGCGTCTTTTGGTCTTCAAACCCCCTCTAAAACCTAAAACACCCAGACCAGTCACTTCAGATGCCAGGAAGAGATGATCTGAGAAGTCCCCAAGGGCTTCTTCAGAGCCACTGGAAAAGATTAGAAAAATTTTGGATCCAACCACCTCGGATCTGAAACCTTGAGCCACCCTCCGATCCAAAGCCTTCATTGGATCTGAAATGTTTGGCTCCTGTTATCATTTCCCCCTTGGCAAATACTTCCTTTTCAGATCCAAGAACCAGTTCAGCTCCTAGAAGTTGTACTCCAGAGTATACACTAAAGCCTGTTTCTTTTTCTCTGTGCACTCAACTTTTTCATACTTTGAGAAAGTACTCTAGAACCTCATCCGCAGCATCTTCCAGTTCTTCGAGGAGTTTCAGAGGTGGACGTGGATAGGATGATGTGGAAATTTCTCAGGGCTCAGATCCAGATGTGGGGGTCCTGCCAGCTCCATCCCCTGCTGGAACTGTGAGTGCACTTGCTGAATTTATTCTCTGTGTTTCTTTGATCCAACTGAAGGTTTTGAAGTCCCAGAATACAAGATCTAGGAGAAGACTCGTTGACTCAGATGATGTCCCTGACCAGTTCTGCTCCTGTACCCTTGGATCAGAGCAAGTCTAGGATCAGAGAGGCCGGTGCCTGGTCCAAGGGATTTGGTTTGGCTCTTAATTTGTCAGAACCATCCCTTCTTCTCTGAGCATTGGTCCTGGGCAGCTTGGATCCTTTTCATCACAGGAGGCTCAGATCCTGGGGCAGTCCCGACCTACCTTCTTCAGATGCTTCTGCTCCAAGGTGGGGGGAGAAGTTGCCCATGATTCTTAGACATTCAAGGTGGTAGAAAAGGCTTTCTCTCTCCAGAGAACCGTCCTCTCTCTTATCTCAGATCCTACCCATCTTTGATTCAGAGCTCTGAGCCTGTCAGACCTATTCCACAGGGACAACCAGTTCTGCGAAGTCTCCAGATGGTTTCTCTAGAGTAATTTCTCCCCTGTTCTAATACCTCTCCCAAACACCCATGGAGGAGGTTCCTTGGAAGAGGACATGTAAGTGCTGCTCAACTCTCAAACTCTGGAGGCAGTCAAAGCTCGTTTCTTTCTGCACCTAGACACCTGGACACATATATAAAATTTATGGGTATTAAGAATCGTATCCAGAGGCTGCTACATACCATTTTCCCTTCCTTCTGCTGTACAAGAGAGAAAACGTCCCAACGTCCTTCCCAGTCAGAGGGAAGATGCAGCACAAGAAATACAAAAGCTGCTACAGAAATATCCATGAGATCCCACCCAACCAGTTTGGATTCGGAATGTATTCTCATATATTTTTTAGTGCCAAAAAGAACAGGGGACCTAAGACCCATTTTGGATCTAAGCAACTTAAACCAGTAGGTAAAGAAGGCAAAGTTCTGCATAGTTACGGTTCAGTCCATCCTGCCTCTTTTGCGCTAGGATGATTGGATGTGCTCTGTAGATTGTATTTTTATTTATTATAAATTTGTTTACTGGGAAAGTCTGACTTGAACACATGTCCTTTCTCAGCAGAGGCGCTGGGAGACAAGCTCCAAATTGAACAAAAAATGTAACAGTACAAGTGTACATAGTTCAAAGTGCTAGATACTGTTTAGTCTGATTCTGTACATGCATGAGGAAGTTAGAAACTCCGTAAAAATAAAATTTAATGCCATAGTCTAAGCAAATATTACATTGTTATAGAACACTGGGCATTCCAAAGTTTCAAATGAACAAAACAATGGGCATTCCAAAGGTTCAAATGAACATTTAGTATTTACGAAGTATACAAGTAGCTACATTGAGAAGACAGAGATGTTCTTCCTGATGTCAGAGTTAATACTGGAAATTGATGGTAGACAAGTAGCAGGTAGAATATACTGAGGAAGGTGTGAGGGTTGAAAGACCTATGGATTATTCTGAGGTAATGGTAAGGCTAGAGATTTGAGAGGTGGCTGAGAGTTGGAGAGGTAGCTGTTAGTCAGGGGTAGAGCAAGGTCTCCAGGAGGCATACTATCACATAAAAATAGGAAATCCAGGAGCCATCTCAACTATTGGCAGGGAATTGGTCATTACCAATTAAGAGCACTGCCCTTTGGACTCACCACAGCCCTCTGGGTGTTTACCAAATGCATGGCAGTCTTGTCAGCTCCCTTGAAATTCAAGGGATTCCAGGTGTTTCCATATCTCGATGACTGGCTCATCACTGCCCCATCCAAGCATCAACTTCTACAAGTCAGAGACTACTAGCTGTAGGTTTCCAACACTTTAGGCATCTCAATAAGCCATTCCATGTCAAACCTAATATCTGTACAGACCCTAGAATTCATAGGGACTCTCTTGGATACTATAACTCAGGTGACGTCCTTACCTCTCCATCACATTACATCCTTGAGGCATTAGATTCGGTCTATACTATTTCATCCATCTCCTCTGGCAAGATTAGTATTACAAGCTCTTGGGTTAATGTCAGTTGCCATACTTCTAGTCCCCCTAGCATGATTCTTTATGCAAATCCTTCAGTGGATCTTTGCAGTACAGTGATCAGTGCTTTATCATTCCCCATAAGACTCACTCCAGTCTACAAACATCATATTCAGTGGTGGATTCAGTCCCACGACCTATTTCTGGGCAGACCATTTACCCATTCGTCCCCAATCACCACAGTGACCATTGACGCTTCCCAACTGGGTTGTGGGGTGGCATTTCTTGGGGAAGATGGTCTAAGGCATATGGTCCCCTTTGGAAACAAAGTTGTATGTCAAGATCCTAGAGGTTAGTGCAGTCATCCTAGCATTTCAAGTATTTCAAGATGTTCTACCTCTAGGGACTATTGCAGTTCAAACAGACAACATGCCAGTAGTCTGGTGCATCAATAAGTAAGGGGGAACCCAATCTTATCCACTATGCAGAGAAGCCATGAGGGTTTGGGAATGGGTGATCACGTCAGGACCGCATTCTCATTGCAATACACATCCCAGGGAAAATCAGCGCACAAGCAGACAGGCTAATCATATCTATTCTGATGCCTCACAAGTGATCTCTCAGTCAATCAGTAGTGAATATGATCTTCAGCTGCTGGGGCCAACAACAAATGGAGCAAGTACTTTGCTCTGATTCCCCTCCTTTGGAGTCACCGAGAGCTGTTCTGATTCACAGTTGGTCCCCGGGTCTCCTGTGTGCCTACCCTGCTCTTCCTTTGATTCCAGTGTTCTTACAGAAAGCAAGCAGGCTGAAGAGGCCAGTCATCCTCATTGCCCCCTTCTGGCCTCAACAGGTAGGGTTCCCCTTCCTATGGTCTTTTGCAATATCCTTCGTGGATACTGAAACCCACTCAAGATTTCCTCTCTCATCCATTGAGATTTCAACACACCAATCTCCACACCCTCAAGCTAACCGCATGGTTTCTCCAATTCCAGTGATAGTTAAACAGTCCAGGCTTGTTTCCCCAGTCCATGAGATTGTCTTGTCCTCACAGAAGGCTTCTGCTAAGAAAATCTACAGAAGCAAAGGGAAGAAATTTTCTGTTTGGGCCTCCAGCCAGAATATCGACCTGTTTTCAGCACGTACTTTGGCTATTATTCTCTTTCTAACAACTCTAAAATCTAGTTTTTCTACTATTAAGCTTCATTTGGCAGCAATTTCTAATTTCCATTCTGCAAACAAATCCTTTTCTTTGGCTTCATGCAGATTGTGTAAAGCCTTCATGAAGGGCATCTTTCTCCTCAGACTCCCAGTAAAGGATCCTTCTCCTGGGACCGTACTGTGGTCCTTCAGGGATTAACCCTAAAACCCTTTGAACTGGCAGACAAATACAATATGATTTTTTTCTTGGAAAGCAATCTTTTTAGTGACCATCACTTCAGCAAAAAGAATTTGAGCTCCAGGTCTTATCAGCTAAGCCTCCTTACATTATTTTTCATAAGTACAGTGTGTCTGCGGACCAACCCTTCCTTTCTTCCTAAAGTCATGACAGAAAGTAACATTAACCAGTCCATACAATTAATTTTCTTTCCAAAATTTACAAATAAGGGAGAATACATGCTTCGTCTCCTTGATGTGGACAGACAATTACTCTTATCTTCACAGGACAAAGCAGTTCAGGAAGTCCAATCAGCTGTTTGTATCCTTTTCCCCTAACCGCTTGGGTCAATCAGCATCTAAAATTACACTAGCCAAATGGATTACTGAATGCATTTCACTGGTTTATCCTCAAAAAGGGCTAGATTTGCCACAGCCCCATAGAACTCACTCCACTTGGTCTATGGCTACTTAATCTGCTTTTTTTGTCAAGGAATTTCATTGATATTTGTGCTGCAGCCACTTGGTCAAAGACTCATACTTTTGTTACACATTACAAACTAGACATTGTTTCCAGAACCGAAGCTTCTTTTGGTTCGACAGTGGTCCATCATGTCCTTCCGTGAGGGCCTCCCAAGGGCTATGAAGCTGGAGATTCTCATTTTTGAGGAAGAATGAAAAGGACATCAGATTTACAAGTTATGTACTTACCATAACTTAGCATCTGTATTGACCATTTTTGGCGTTCTTCACCTTCCCTCCCATCCATCCTGCGATGTTGTCACTCCTAGAAGTATCTGTCAAGACTATATTGGAACCTTTCAGTTCCAAGTTTGACCTCTAACTTTTTCTTATGTCTGTCTCTCTCTTATAAAGTGGGAGATTAGGCAGCAAACTCTGTCTGAGGTTTTGGGATAGAATAGAGCATTATGGATAGAAGGAAGAGCTCAAAAGTAGGATCCAAAATTTTGTGTATGCAGCCAAGTCAGATCCAAACCCATTTGTGAGGAAGAGGAATTGTATATGAGTTTATGAAATGGTAGGCGCTATGTGTTTAGTGATTGATGAGTTCTAACCAACTGGAAACTCAGAGTCCAGAGCAGTAGTGGGTCCTCTAGAGCATATTAGCTGCAAGTCTTGCTATGTTGTTATAATATTGCTCTAATTTTATGAGAGGTCTGTAGATGAGTCATGATATTTGAGTTGTATAGTAGAAACAGTAGTAGGTAAGTGGTAGCTAGCGTAATTGCACTGTAAGAAGACGGAAATATTTTGGATGGGTATAACATGCCTAAATTTTGATTATTTTTTTATTGCAGTTTTGTATATGCTGATCAGACTTTGTTAGGTGCCAAATGGACAATAACTTACTGTGGTATGAGTAACTACTCCAGTACATGTATTCTATAGACAGGTAGTATGAAGGTTTTTTTCCCCCCATTAATGTGAGACACTGGGAAAAATAGAAGTAACTTAGTTTATTTGTGATTAAGTAAGAGTTGATTATAAACCCAGAGTTTCACAGAGTTAAAAGCATCTTGAGTGATGGTTTGAAGATGAGCTTGACTGTCGTATGAGCAGATAAATCTGGAGTCATCTGTATATTAAACCAGGAAGGCTTGCTGTGAGGATGTGGATCAATACACGCTTATTGGTAGACACTGCACATGCATATTGTGATGCATTATTGAGTACTGTCAATTTATTATTTTGGCTGGAGTTCTCTTCCCTGACTTGGTGAATAAAGTTCTGACTTATTTGGCCTTTTGTTGGATTTCTGTCTTCTAGACGTGGCCTCAGCAAGAGAGTTCCACAAATTTCTATGTCTCATGGCATCAGTGATGACCTTGCATTCACTGTTGCAGCATTCCTTATGTATGGGTTTTCCCTGCTGTGATAGCCCAACGTCTGTCAGTATACTAAAGCCTGCTAAAGTTTTATGGCATACAGGAAGTCACACATACAGTCCCCACATTGAGTGGGCCATAAAAGTGATGTCTGGACATGCCATCCTCTGAAATTCTTTGCTGCCACTCCGAATGCATCTCCTGATAGTCAGTCTGAACGCCTACATCACTTTCTGCCAGTTTAAATGCATTGCTTTGTTCACTGCTCAATCGCTTTCGTCTACTGCTGGTACCAAACCGTTGCATATAAGTATCCTGTAGGTTTTTTTTTTTTTTTTTTTCTGCTGAGGGGGGTTAATGACATCCAGGAAAGGTAAATGCAGTCCAGGAGACAGATTCCCTCTAAAGACTTGCCACAATAAGGGTCTTTTTCGTCTAGGAGCTTTTCACAACCATACAACCTGAACAGTTTGCCAGGCTTTCATTCCAAAAACCCTTCATAGTAGGCTATCTTCCCTTTCATTGCATCTTAAGAACCAGCACCTTAAGCTTCTTTACAAAGATGCAATGAAAGGAGCCCCGCCCCAAGCATCAACCATTATTGATGAAGAAGGTGGAAAAGCTAAGACTGGATTCTTCTGTTGCTGTTGTCCAACCTCCATCAGGCATTTCTCCAGAGGTCATTGAGAAACCCAGAGGCTCACCCAGCCTTGTCGGATTCTTCAGCTGTAACAGGTATATAGGCTGGCAGGGATCCAGCTGCCAGCATGTTTGATGAGGCTATGCAGGTGTCTGGTTCTGACATTCAGGGGGAACAGTGGTTTATTATTTCTGAGGGGCCTTGGATGTGTTCCACAGGTTGTAGTGAGGGAAGAAGTTCCTACTATGATTATCAAATGTAAGCCTAGTCCAGGGCCTTCTACATCCCACAGGGCAGACATTCCTCTAAAGAAGAAAAGGAGAAAAAAAAGCATCTTTCTCCTGCACCTAGGGATGCACAGAGTGATTGGCAGGCCTTTACTCAAGGGTTGTTTAATGCTGTAAAACCTCCTCAAAGGGCTTCTGTCCCTACTTCAAAAAGGCCAAGGGAACAGGATTCCTGTGAGGAATACTCTGATTCTGATGAAGAATCCCTTGCATATTCTTCCCAAACTCTTTCTACTTTGGACTATGGTTCACAGGAGGAGGAATCTAATAGTCGTGGTACTCCCTTTGTTGAAATTTCATTTGGGGATACAATCACCAGGATGATGGATTTCTTTATATGAGATTGTGCACAGGACTCTGACATTAATAAAAGGTGTTTTGAGTTGCTGCAAATGGAATACCCTAAATCTTCTGCTGTTTCTCCTGTTTTGGCTGCTTTGTTAGATGCCTTTTCCATTGCCTCTAAAGCTCTTGATTCTGTTCCTCCTGTTCCCAGAAGTCTGATAGATTTTATAGGATGCCTGAGGATTGCAATTTCTTGTATAAATGTTTTGCTGCTGACCCCCTCTGTGGTGTCTGTAGCTTCTGACAGGCCTTTTCAACTGCTTCAGTCATCTAAGTTACTGCCTTCTGATAAAGATAGCAGAACCATGAAAAGGTTAGCTAAGGAGGTTTATACCTCTGCTACTTTGGCTTTCAGGGCTATTAATTATCACTAAGTATCAGACCTATATGTCCAGGTATGTGTTGCCTCTTCCTTCTCAGACTTGCCAGCTTATTTCTGACTTTCCAGACGCTGAGGGTAAAACTTCTGCACTTTCCTTGTTAGGGGCTTCATTTAAGTGGCTCGTCATTCCATTAAATGCAGTTATGAAGCAGCAGATGCCTCTTCTAGGGCCTCTGCTTTTGGCTCTGTATTAAGAAGGTATTCTTGGCTTAGGCTTCAGCCTTTACCTGATGATATCAAGGCTAAGTTGATGGATGGCTCCTCTTGATAACCTTTTGTTTTTCAAGCTGCTGCTGCTGATCTGTGCAAGTCCCTTCAGGGCAAAGGGAAGGCCTTACAGGACCATAAACATTTTTGTCCTCCCAGTTACTAAATTTCAAAGGAACCACTCTAACATGCCTGCTTTTATTTGCTGGCAATCTCTTCCTCCTCCTAAGGGTAATAGAGTGGCTAGAGGCCTCCTCCTGCTAAGGCTTCTTAGACTTTAGGGATTCTGAAGTTTCCTTTCCTGATAAAGCAGGCGCTGTGTGACTGTCTCTTTCTAGCCGAAGTCCTCTTTCTTTCTGCCATTCCCTTTCTCTTCCTGTCTGGCTCCAGGTTACTCAGGATTATTCGGTTCTGTCCATCATTCACCAGAGATGCTTCATAATGTGGAAATCCTGCCTTCCATTTAGGGGAATTCCTCTGTCTTCTCAGGAACAACAACTCTCATTTTGAGGTACTTCAAGACCTTTTGACTCTGGGTACTATTCAAGAGATGCCTGCTTCCCAGTGGAGGAGGGGGTTTTACTCCATAATGTTTCTAGTACCCAGGAAACAGAGCTCCTGGTGACCGTTCTGGACTTGTGATCTAAACACCTTTCTGAAGGTGCCCAATTTTCGAATGTTGTCCCTTCAGAATTTTTCCACTTTTATTCCCTTAGTCTTCTTGGTATCTCTTGTTCTCAAGGTTGCTTATATTCATATTCTGATCCATCCTCTTTTTTCAGGAAGTTTTTATGTTTCCCTGTTGCTTCTTGGCATTTTCAGTTCTCTGCATTGCTCTTTGAACTTTCTACTGCCCCAAGGATATTCACCAAATGCCTAGCACCAGTTGTTGCTTATTGCAGGCTTCAAGGGATCCAAGTATGCCCTTACTTGGATGACTTTCTGATTCGGGCCTCCTCTCTAGAGACCCTTTAACTAAATCTACTATTTGTAATCTCTCTCCTAAGCCTGGGATTCACAGTAATATTCAATCTTTTCTGAAACCTTCTCAAGATCAAGTCTTTCTGGGGTCTTGGATTTAAATAGTGGCTATGTTGGCATCCCTGCCTCCTCCAAAGGCATTAACTCTCATTTTCTTTGAAACTTTGATTCCTCTGGCATATGCAATAGCCAGGGAGTTTCTCAGAGCTCTTGAGTTTCATGGCATCCACTCTTCCTATGCTTCTGCAAAACTCCACGTCAGAAAGTTTCAGTGGTGTCTGAAGTCAATTTGGCTTCAACATGCACATCTCCTGGAATTTTTAGTTCCTCTTCTACCCTGTATAAATAAGGAACTTCAGTGGTGGCTTCATCAGTTGTCTCTAAATCCAAGACTACCTATTCATCCTCCTCCTCTCACCTCTCAGGAGTGCTTCACAGATGTGTCACACTTGAGATGGGGGGGGGGTAACCTTTGGCTCCCCTAAAGGTACAGGGAGTATGGTCACCTAGTCCGCCGAAGGATCACATCAGTGTCAAGGAGATGAGAACCGTACTACTGGCTCTTCAGACCTTTCACTCTCTCTTCTTTTCAGGTCCTCAAAAGATTTTCACAGACAATACCACAGTGATGTGGTATATAAACAAACAAGGAGGGACAAGGTCTTAACTCCTTTGCAGGTTGGCTTTCCTGGTTTGGGATCTTGCTGTCCGTGTCAAGCGACTCTCCAGGCAGCATACATCCCTTCAGGTCAGAACATAGTGGCAGACAATCTGAGCAGGTCTTTAACGCAATCCCATGAATGGAAGCTTCACAGGGATGTGTTTCTGTACATTGTCCACCAGTGGGGGTACTCCTCAAGTAGATCTCTCTCCCCTCTGAAATAGATAACGTCCTCAGTTTTGTGCCAGAGTCCCAGGTCCTCTGGTTTGGAAGGTGGACAGCCTCTCCTTTTCTTGGAAGTGGATGTTTCTGTATTCTTTCCCTCCCTTCCTCTCATTCCAAAAGTCCTGTGCAAAATTCAACAGGACACTCCAAAAATCTTGCTGGTGATTTCCTTTTGGCTGAGACAGCATTGTTTCCCCTCTTCTACTGCATCTAGCCAAGGGCAGTCATCAAAAGTTGCTTCACAGGATGGACCTACTCGCACAAGGCAAGGGATCCCTCATCTATCCCCACCTGTCCACTCTTCAGCTGACACTGTGAGTGATAGGATTTTGATTCCTCAGACACCTTTTTCTGAGGACTGGCTGAAGGTTCTGCAAGAGGCCAGGAAACCCACTACTAGGAAGTCTGTCTTATTTAAATGGAAGAGGTTTTCTATTTGGTGTCTGTCTCGTAACCTGGGCCCACTTACTGTGGGGTGTCCCTTTAGTTCTCTCATTTGTGCAAGTTGCTCAATATTGGTTAGGCAACCCAGCCACTGGGGATGCACAAGCCAGTGCATTTCTTTGTGCTGGTCCCAAGTCCGGATAAATGGGGAGGGTTGCGTCAGGAAGGGCATCCAGCGTAAAACCTCTGTCAAATGACTTATGCGGATAACATTTCATATTTCTATACTGGATTGGTCGAGGCCCGGGTTAAGAATGACCGCCACCAGTACTGTTAGCCAACAGGGTGCTGGCTGAAATTGGGCTACTGTTGGCCGAAGGAGAAGAGGGGGAAGGCATGCCCGCAGGAAGAGATGAGGAGGGTTAGGAGTGTAGTAGTGAGGGTAGGAACTTTGAATGTTGGCGGTATGACTGGTGTAGGGAGAGAGCTAGCTGATATGATGGGGGAGAAGGAAGGTTGATATACTGTGCGTGCAAGAGACCAGATGGAAGGGAAGTAAGGCCAGGTGTATAGGAAGCGGGTTCAAATTGTTCTATCATGGTGTGGATGGCAGGAGAAATGTGGTAGGGGTTATCCTAAAGGAACAGTATGCCAAGAGTGTTTTGGAGGTGAAGAGAGTGTCTGATAGAGTAATGTTTATGAAGCTGGAAATTGATGGTGTAATGATGAATGTTAGTGCATATGCTCCACAAGTTGGGTGTGCGATGGATGAGAGAGAAAAATTTTGGAGTGAGTTGGATGAAGTGGTGGATAGAGACTAGTGATTGGAGTGGACTTCAATGGGCATGTTGGGGAAGTGAACAGAGGGGATGAGGAAGTGATGGGTAGGTATGGTGTTAAGGAGAGGAATGCAGAAGGTCAGATTGTGGATTTTGCAAAAAGGATGGGCATGGCTGTGGTGAATATGTATTTTAAGAAGAGGGAGGAGCATAGGGTGACATACAAGAGTGGAGGAAGATGCACACAGGTGGATTATATCCTATGTAGAAGGGCCACTCTGAAGGAGGTTGGAGACTAAAGTGGTGATAGGGGAAAGTGTAGTTAAGCAGCATAGAATGGTGGTCTGTAGGATGACGGTGATCAAGAAGAGGAGGAGGAGTGTGAAAGCAGTGCCAAGGATTAAATGGTGGAAGTTAAAAAAAAAAAAAAAAAAAAAAAAAAAAGGGGGTGATTATGTGGTGGAGTTCAGGGAAGAATTAATACAGGCACTGGGAGGCGGTGAAGAGTTACTGAATAGCTTGGTAACTACAGCAGAGCTAGTAAGGGAGACTGCCAGAAAGGTGCTTGGTGTGTGACATCTGGACAGAGGAAGGAGGACAAGGAGACCTGGTGATGGAATAAGGAAGTACAGGAGAGCATGCAAAAGAAAAGGCTGGCGAAGAAGAAGTGGGATTGTCAAAGAGATGAAGAAAGTAGACATGAGTATAAGGATATGAGGCGCATGGCAAAAGAGAGAGATTGCGAAGGCCAAGGATAAGGCATATGGAGAGTTGTATGAGAGATTGGACACTAAAGAGGGAGAAAAGGACCTGTACTGATTGGCTAGACAGAGGGATGGAGCAGGGAAAGATGTGCAGCAGGTAAGGGTGATAAAGGATAGTGAGGGAAACGTACTCACAAGGGAGGAGTGTGTGTTGAGTAGATGGGAATAGTACTTTGAGGGGCTGATGAATGAAGAGAATGAGAGAGAGAAGGTTGGATGATGTGGAGATAGCGAATCAGGAAGTGAAACAGATTAGCAAGGAGGAAGTAAGGACAGCTATGAAAAGGATGAAGAATGGAAAGGCTCTTGGCCCAGATGACATACCAGTGGAAGCATGGAGGTGCTTAGGAGAAATGGCGGTGGAATTTTTAACTAGATTGTTTAATGAAATTTTGGAAAGTCAGAGGATGCCTGAGGAGTGGAGAAAGTGTTTTGGTACCTATCTTTAAGAATAAGGGTGATGTGCAGAGCTGCAGTAACTACAGACAGATAAAATTGATCAGTCACAGCTTGAAGTTATGGGAAAGAGTAGTGGAAGAGTAGTGGAAGCTAGGTTAAGAATGGAGGTGATGATTAGTGATCAGCAGTATGCTTTCATGCCAGGAAAGAGCACTACAGATGCAGTGTTTGCTCTGTGTGTGTTGGAGAAATACAGAGAAGGTCAGAAGGAGTTGTATTGTGTCTTTGTGGACTTAGAGAAAGCATATGACAGGGTGCCTAGGGAGGAGTTGTGGTATTGTATGAGGACGTCTGGAGTGGCAGAGAAGTATGTAAGAGTGGTACAGGATATGTACGAGGGTAGAGTGACAGCGGTGAGGTCTGTGGTGGGAGTGAAGGATGCGTTTAAGGTGGAGATGGGATTACATCAAGGATCAGCTCTGAGCCCTTTCTTATTTGCAGTGGTGGTGGACAGGTTGACAGATTAAATCAGACAGGAGGCCCCATGGACTATGATGTTTGCATACGACATTGTGATCTGTAGTGAGAGTGGGGACCAGGTTGAGGAGAACCTGGAGTGGTGGAGATATGCTCTAGAGAGGGGAGGAATGAAGGTCAGCAGGGCTAAGACAGAATATATGTGTGTAAATGAGAGGGAGGGTAGAGGATTGGTGAGGATGCAGGGAGTAGAGTTGGTAAAGCTGGATTAGTTTAGGTAATTGAGATCAATAGTTCAGAGTAATGGTGAGTGTGGAAGAGAGGTGAAGAAGAGAGTACAGGCAAGGTGAAATGGGTGGAGAAGAGTGTCAGGAGTGATTTGTGACAGATGGGTACCAGTAAGAGTGAAAGGGAAGGTCTACAAGAGGTTAGTGAGACCAGCTATGTTATATGGGTTGGAGACTGTGGGATTGACAAAAAGGCAGGAGTCAGAGCTGGATGTGGCAGAGTTAAAGATGTTAAGATTTGCACTGGGTGTGACTAGGATGGACAGGATTAGGAATCAGTATATTAGATGGTCAGCTGCAGTTGGCAGTTTGGAGACAAAGCAAGAGAGGCGAGATTGCGTTGTTTGGACATGTACTGAGGAGGAATGCTGAGTATATTGGGAAAAGGATGCTAAGGATGGAGCTGCCAGGTAAGAGGAAAAGAGGAAGGCCTAAGATAAGGTTTATGGATGTGGTGAGAGAGGACATGCAGGTGGTTGGTGTGACAGAGCAAGATGCAGAGGACAGGAAGAAATGGAACAGATGATCCGCTGTGGCAACCCCTAACGGGAACAGCCAAAAGAAGCAGCTCAATATTGGTTAGGCCTATTTTTCTATTAAGGCCCACTTGTATCAGGTGTACTTGTATGCTTTTATCTCCTCCTTTAGCTTTTAGGTTTCAGGCTAAACAATTTCTTAAAGGTGTCCTTCATATCAAACCACCCAGGAAAGCCTATTCCTCCTTCCTGGGATCTTAATTTTGTTTTGTAGAAGTTGACTCGGGTTCCTTTTGAGTCTGCTGCATCAGCTTCCTTGAAACATTGCACATGGAAGACCATCCTTTTGTTAGCCATTACTTCTGCCGGACAGGTGTCTAAGCTGCAAGCCTTTTATGGCTTGTCCTCCTTTCCTGGTGTTTCATAAGGACAGGGTATCCTTGAGTACTAATCCTTCCTTTATGTCCAAGGTAGTTAATGAGTTATCACTTAATCGGTCTGTTAATTTGCCTACCATTTTCCCCTTGCCACAGTCTTACCAGTGTGTGGGTACTTACATACCTTTGATATGTATAAAGACCACTCAGATATTATTTGGACAAGACTTAAGTCTGTCAGGAAATCTCATCAGTTTGTTTCTTTTCATCCTAGGTCCCTAGGACTAGCTGTATCCACGCAAACTATTTCTTCTTGGATTTCAGAGGTTATTTCCTTTTGTTATACCTTTTTATGGCAAGAGCCTTCCTCTTTTTTTGTAAAGGCTCATTCTTTTAGAGTTGTGGCTTCTTTTGGTGTTTTTTTCAAGGGGTGGGATACTACTTCAGTTTCAGAAATAGCTACCTGCACATACTTTTACCAAGCACTACAAGTTGGATAGTATTTCTAGAGCTGGAGCTGCTTTTGCTAGGGCCATTCTTCATAGTTTCATAGAGGGCTCTAGTGCTCCTTCCTCCTCCCAAATTTCTTCTTAAGCTTTGGCAGTTTCCCATACGTAAGGAATGCTGCAATGGTGAATGCAAGGATGTGGTACAATTGTGTAAAATCTTATAACAGTAGATGTCATTGCCTTCACTGTTGTATTCAATTCCTCCTTCCTTCCTTCCTCCCCTAGTCCTTTTCCTTCCTGGATGTACTCGCCACCTCCTGGGGTTCCTTAGACTGGTGTTCCTACTGGGGCAATAAGTTCTGAGGATGGTACGTCTGGATGTCACTTTTATGGCCCTTGCACCATGGGGACTGCACGTATGGCCCAGCATGCCATAAAACTTTAGCAGGCTAGCTTTGGTATACTGGCCAATATTGCACTTTCACAACAGGGAAAAACCCATACATAACAAATACTGCAACAGTGAAGGCAAGGACATCTACTGTTATGGTAAGATTTTACAGAACTGTACTGTCCTCATGATGCCACTAACCAGACTACAAGTGAAAACTTCAGTGGTACTTGAAGAGTTGATGGATCCAGCACCTTAATCCTTTGGATTTCTAGGTACCAGCACTGGGAGATGTGACACAGGAACTGCAGCAGTGGAGTGATCAACTGTCCCTGAATCCAGTCCTCTCTCATCAGACCCCAGTCCAATCTGTCCTGATAAACTCAGATTTTGTGTGGAAAGCTTTGTCCATGAGAGTACAAGTGCAAGGCTTGTGGAGTCTTCTGGACACATCAAAGCAGATAAACATAAAAGATGTCGGCAGTGATATATGCCTTTAAAAGGTCCTCACCACTTATGGACTCTAGTTCCACTTCTAGTGATCACAGACAACACTACAGTGATGTGGTACATGAACAAGCAAAGGAGTGGGATTGAAGGTCATAACTTCTTTAGTGAATGGCACTGATTGCCTAGGAGGTGGCTGTACAGCATTCTTTGACTCTTCAGGCCTTGTGCATTCTGTCAGATTATAGCACAATGGCAGACAGACCAAGCAGATTCCGGACAGACCCATACGAGGGGTCTTCTACGACTTGATCCAGATGTGGAGAACACCAGGAGTAGATGCCTCTTTTCAAAACAGGCAAAAGAAAAACTCTGATATCCTTGCAGCCATGCTTGAAAGACCGACTGTCTGTCATTACCATGTTAGGAATGTTCTTGTATGCATTTTCATCCTTTTCAATGATTCCCAAGGTACTTCTACAAATTCAGAAAGAATTACCATTGATCATTTCGGTGAAGACATTTTGGCCAGGCAAAGTTGGATGTTTATCATATTGATCACTGCTACAGAAGCCTTAGTTATATGGGATATATCCTACCATTGATGTAACAACTGGCCAGCTTGGACACCTGCTACATGCCCACACTGTCAAGCAGCTCATGATGAGCTGGCTAAAAGACAAATTTGGGCATGAAGTTCTTCAGAGCTTTACTGCCACTGAAGAGCATGTTTCTCTGAGACTTTCGACGAGAGACTGACTGCTTTTGCTTTCCTTTGCTTTCCTTTGCTTGGTAGATAAGTTGCCCTTGGGAACAAAAAAGCTTCTATTTTCTTAATTTTGTTGATGTTTTACTACTTTTCTCTTCAAGAAATTTATTTTAAAGCTAGGAATGTTTAGTTTTAAAAGACTGTCTTGAGACTGTAATGTACTTTTAAACTAAGTACTTATTTTTTCCATTTGTTTAAAAGTAGTGTAAAGTAAAAAAAAATTTTCTGTGGAGAAATTTTGTTTTTCTTTTGTGAATTTGGCGTAGTTTTAAAGTGCTTTTTACTGTGCTCTTTCTATCAAAAAAGTAGCTTTTGAGGACTGGTAGTGTTTACCCGCAATTGCTGCTCCTCTTCTCTAGTAAGGATGCACCACTTTCAGCTTGGCTATGGACTACCAGTCCCACAGTCTGTTTTCCTTCCAGCCACAAAAAGAAAAAAAATTAAGCAAACAGTTTTTGCCATCACAGCAGACTTTCAATTTGCTACAACCGCAGTTGGTTAACTCTGCTGTGGCCATTTGTTGTACCTCATACGACTCATCTTTTACCCTCTGGTATATCACCTACAACTATTTATGGACTGGGAATTAGCCACATTGTCTATTTTGGGGTCCCCTCAGTGTGCAAGAGAGCCGTTCTTCTCGGTCCTGGGAGATGAAACAGGGAAGGTTTCTTAGTTGTCAGAATGCTGTGTCCATTTCTGAGAAAGTGGTTTCTGGCATTAGTAACATGGTTGGCCCAATTTTCCTGTTAAAAAAAAAAAACAGAAAACCAGCTGAGAAGAGTTGTTTGATGGGTCTGGCTCAGAGTTTAATTCAGGCTATTGGTCCTTCTGGTAAAGTGGTTTCTGGTAAAAGAGGGATTCCTGTAGTCCTGAAGAGATTTAAGATTCTGAATGTGAACCGGAATATTCAGGGATGGATACATGTTTTTTTCTCAGATTTCAGATTCGGACTATGAGGAGAGCTCACTTTGATTCTCCCTGTAGGTGCTGGTCTCTTTCTGTTCTCTGAGGCTATTTGTAGAATGTGCAGTTTTTTCAGTGGGAAAACATCGAGGTTTCTAATTTTTTATATTATTTTGTTATGTTATATTTTAGGGATGTGCAGTAACCAAGTGCAGTACTAAGGTAGCCCACCTACACACTGAAGGACTGTAAAGTGCAATATACAAACTGTGCAATAATTCAGTCTAATCCTAGATATGCTGCTATTGTTTCAAGTTTACTTTGATAATATTACCTTCATATTGTTCCTTGAATTCCTTGTCTCCTGTTCTGGGATGGGTGTGGGTCACGGCTGTCCTACTTTACTTACTAATTACTGCTTATTAAATTTCTACTGTGATATTTTATTCATTTTTCTCTGTCTATATGTGCAACTGTTTCCTGCATTGAGAATGAAGCATTGTAATTTCGTTCATCTACACTGCTGTGTAGATGTCCTTCGTGTTTCACTGTTGCAGTCATCACATTTGGGTTATCTGCTTGCAGTAGCCCTCAGTCGGCCTGATTATCAAAGTCTTGGGTCCTGCGTCGGTTGCTGTCTCATCTTCAATGACGTCAGGTAGTCAGGGGTATAAAACATGCAGCCAATGCGTTTACATCAGTCTTTTTTGTTGTGTGGTAGCAGAAGCAGTTCGCAAGTGCCAGTCGGCAGAGTCCTGAAATTTTCGTTTTTGAGTTTCAGATCCGAAGTCTTCAACTAAGCTAAGTACCCCATTGGGGATCCTTTTTCTTGCTCTAAACCGATGTCAGTAAAAGTTAACAATTGTATTTCTTGTGGAAAGCAAATACCTCAAAGATTTTCATTCGTACTGCATTGCTTGCTTAGACCCAGACCACAACGTACCTCGCTGTCAGTTTTGTGCCTTATTCAAACCTCGTACTATTCGTTGTCAGTTCATTTATGCATCTAAATATTTTGGTACTCGGTTCAGTTATCCAGAAATAGCTTCGGTAAGCCACCTGACTACAGACATTCCAAAAAAATGCAAAGATAGACAGAGACAGATTGCATAGGTCCAAAGCTGCCAACGACGCTTCTCCTAAGCTAGTCGCCAGTACTCAGTGAGCCGCTTTTGCAGCCCCTGATACCCGCTATTTCAGATTCGCAGTCATCTACTGACACCCATTCGGAGTCCGGTATGCCACAAGAAGCTTCTTCGACTGTGGAACCTGCGGATGTCTCTACCTTAGATGGGTGTGGAGCCGCTGTGCAGGCACCGGCTTCTGAGGGTGTATTCAGGCTTACTGACTTGCGTATTAAACCGACGCCATCTTCTTCAAGGCCTAAAACTCGATCCATGGCTAGAAAACCGACTCCCAGACCGCATGGTCAGGCCCCTGTGCCTAAAAAAACAAAGAATGGCTGAAGACCTTATTACTCTAATCGGGGGAAGCTACCCTTCCCCCTCTAAGAGACCTAGGACTGATTTTCCTTCTGATTTTTCTGATCAGGATTCTGAAACTTCTGTTTCTCTGATGACCAGGATTTGCCCTTATCTACTTATGAAGATTCTGATGCGGAGGACTCCATTCCCTCTGCTTCCCCTCTAGAGGATTTCTCTTGTGGTGAAACCTTGCATACTCTTAGGGAGCATTTCCGCTGGGAAAGTCAGGATTACTCTGACTCCAAAAAGAGGCTTAGGGAATTCTTACTCCTGCCTCAACACAGGCCTTTAGCTATCCCTCCTGTAATGGACATTGTAGATGATGCCTTCTCGGAATCTAGCCTGCCCCCCCTGACTCTTTACCTCCTGCTCCCAGAAAACCTGATGGGTATTGCAGGGTGCCTGACTCTCTCAAGTTCCTCTTTAAAAATCCTGCTGCGGATCCTGAGACCATTTCACAGGGACTTAAGGGCATTAAGGCTACTACTGCCAAAAATCCTACCCCCTCTGATAGAAATTCCAGGGCGCTGGATAGATTGGGTAAGAAGGTATACACTTCTGCAACTTTGGCCATTAGGGCCTTAAACTGCCAGTTTCATATGTTAAAGTATCAACAGCATATTGGATTGCTTAAACAGAAAATGATTTTGATTCCTGACTGTGCTGAAAATAAAGAATTACAGGATTTAATACATTCTGCTGAACAAGTTGGAAAACAAACTTTGCAATGTGGTTTTGATTCATTAGAGGAATCTTGTAAGGCTGCTGTCACTGGGTCTGTACTTAGAAGGCATGCTTCGCTTAAGGAGCAATCTTTGACCAATCAAGTTAAAGCTAAATTATTGGATGCTCCATTAAACCAAGACCAACAAAGCAGAAGAAGTACTTAAAAGGATGGAGGAAAAAGCTAAATCTATGCATACTGTTAAAGATTTCCTGCAAGTACAGCCTCCCAGATTTAGTAGGCATTGGCCCTCTAAGAATTGGTCCTTTCCTGCCTCTTCCAGGCCTTCATTCCAAACCCAGAACCAGCAGAATGCCCAGGCTTCAGTCCCAAGGTGCTGACAGGCCTAAGCAGTGGGGAGCTCCCACTTCCAAAGCAGGGAGTAGTAAGACTCCCCCCTGTGGTAAACTGTCTCAATGACTTAACTTTAAACCTTCCAAGCCCTGCTCAACTGACTGTTCCTTTAGGGGGAAAGATTGCCCTGCATGCAAAAAATTGGGAACTCATTATCCAGGACAAATGGCTGTTAAATATAGTTTCCCAAGGATACAGATTCCACTTCCACTCCTTTCCAACCCCAAAGGGTTGGCCAGACCTACCCCCAAGTCAGTGGGCAGAGGCTCAAAAGCAAGTTCTCTCTCTTTTAAGCATCAGGGCTTTTCAGCCTGTCCCAGAAGAAGAAGAATGGGGGCAAGGTTTCTACTCAAGACTTTTCCTGGTAACAAGAAAAGTCAGTTCCTGGCATCCTAGCCTGGACCTGTCTATCCTAAACACATTTTTGGTAATCCCAAAATTCAAGATGTTGACTCTTCATCAACTGCTTCCCATACTAGGCAAAGATGCCTGGTTGGCAACACTGGATTTAAAGGAAGCCTACCTGCCCATCCCAATAAGGGAATCTTGCAGAAGATACCTACGCTTCAGAGCAGGCTACATGCACTGTCAGTTCTTTGCACTGCCCTTTGGCTTATCTACTGTGCCCAGGGTATTCACAAAGTGCCTAGCTCCAGTCATGGCATTTTGCAGGCAGAGAAATTTTCAAATATACCCATACCAGGACGATTGTCTAATTCAGGCAGAAAGCCAGGACATACTATTAAATCATCTGGCATTTGTAAAGAAATTGCTAACGTCTATGGGGTACACCATAAATAAAAAGAAATCACATCTTGTACCCTGCCAACAAATTGTATTCCTGTGAGCAAGCTTGAATACAACTTCCCAGATGGCCTACCTCATGCCAGAGAAACAAGTTCATTTGACAGCCTACTTCAAACTATTGGCCACAAAGACCCAGCTATCTGCAAGGAAAATACTTCAAGCCCTGGGGTTCTTGGCCTCTTGCATTTTACAAATTCCATATGCAAGACTGCATATGAGGAAACTAAAATGGTATCTAAAAAGCCTATGGTGTCAACATTCTCCGGCTCTAAAATCAATGATTCCCATCATACCTTGTCTACAGATAGAGTTCCTTTGGTGGGCAGAGGCCTGCCACCAAAACAAGGGACTGCCATTCACTCTACCCCCTGCTGCCCAAACCCTAACAGACACATCAGACTATGCATGGGGGACTCACTTGGCAGGGCAGTGCATTCAGGGCAAATGGAACCCAAGTCAAATGCACCTGATGCAAAAATCAAAAAGAAATGTTAGCTGTACAGAATGCTCTGACAGCCTTCAAGGATCACATTCTTCCAGGATAATTATTGGTAAAGACGGACAACACTGTTATGTGGTACATAAGCAGGGGGGATCCCACTCATACCTCCTCTGCAGACTAGTCATGGAACTGTGGAACATAGCCTTGAGCTACCAAGTGCACCTACAGGCTCGATTCCTGCTAGGAAAGCTAAATACACTGGCAGGCGACTTAAGCAGAAATCTCATGGACCCACACGAGTGGAAACTGGAACCAAAGATGTTCATCGTGTTTCACTGTTGCAGTCATTACACTTGTGTTATCCTGCTGGCAGGCGACCCGCAGTCGGCCCGAGTTCCAAAGTCTTGGTCCGGCGTTGGTTGCTGTCGCCTCTTCCCTGACGCCAGTGCACCAGGGGTATACAAGATGCAACCAACGCCATTTTCTTCAGTCTTTCTTGCCGCGCGGTGCCCGAAGCAGAAGCAGTTCGCAAGTGCCGGTCAGCCGACTCCTGAGATTTTCAAAATTGAGTTTCAGAACCGAAGTCTTCATTAAAGCCAAGTACCCCGTTGGGAAACTTTTTCTTGCTCCAGATCGATGTCAGTAAAAGTTAATAATTTGTATTTCTTGTGGGAAGCAAATACCTCATAAGGACTTTCACTCTTACTATATTCCTTGGATAGGCCCTGACCACGACGTTACCAGTTGCCGGTTTTGTGCTAGATTCAGTAAACGCACTATTAAACGTAGGTTTGATTTTGCTTTACATTATTTTGGCCGAAGGTTTAATTACATAATGCCGTCAGAACAACCGACAACCGGAATATATAAAAAACGCAAAGACAAAGAAAAAGAAAGGCATACGAGGTCCAAAACCGATGAAGCCTCTTCTAGGCCAGTCGCCGGTTCTCAGTGAGGCTTTTTCGCAGCCCCTGACACCCGCTACCTCAGAGCCACAGGCCGTAACAGACAGCCACGTGGAGACACCGAGGCCTGTGGAAACTCAAGGTACTGGGCCTACGGAAACTATTCCCTCAGATGGGTCCAGAGCCGCTGATCAGGCACCGGCTTTTGAGGGTGTTATCAGACCTTCAAAGCTTACCATTAAGCCCACTACAGCAGAAAAGGCAAAGTCAAAGACACCATTGAAGACGAGGGAAACTACAGCATTCTCCAGAACAGTCATCTATGCCAAAGAAACAGATGCTCAAAATGGCCGAAGACCTAATTACTTTAATCAGGGGTTCCCATCCCCCTCCTGACAAAAGGCCTAGGCAAGACACTGACTGATTCCTCTGACCAGGTTTCCATTTCCTCTGATACCGCTTCTGATCAGGGATATTCTCTCCCTCCCTATGAGGACTCTGATGCAAAAGAGTCTATGCCTTCAGCCTCCTCGCCTGAGGATTATTCTTTTGGGGAAACCCTGCACACCATGAGGGAGCATTTCCATTGGGAGAGCCAGGATTATTCAGAATCCAAGAAAAGGCTCAGACTCTTTTATTGCCTCAGCACAGGCCCCTGGCTAATCCCCCCTGTGCTTGATATTGTGGATGATGTTTTTTCTGAATCCAGTCTGTCCCCTGATTCTTTACCCCCTGCACCAGTCAAGCCAGACGGGTACTACAGGGTCCCTGACTCTCATAAATTTCTTTACAAAACCCTGCTGCAGACCCAGAAACAATTTCTCAGGGTCCTAAAGGTGTTAAGGCTTCCACTGCTAAAAATCCTTTCCCCTCAGATAGGGATTCCAGAGCACTGGACAGATGGGGGAAAAAAGTTTACACTTTTGCTACTTTAGCTGTAAGGGCTTTAAACTGCCAGTTTCACATGCTTAAATATCAACAGTACCTCATGTCATTGTTAAAACAGAAAATGGTTTCAAATTCAGAAAGTCCTGACAGTAAGGAAATATAGGATTTATTGCATGCAGTTGAACAAGTGGGAAAGCATACTCTGCAATGTGGTTTTGATTCATTAGAGGCTTCTTGTAGAGCCGCAGTTACAGGCTCTGTTATTTGAAGGCATGCTTGGTTGAAAGAACAAAGTTTACCTGATCATGTTCAAGTAAAATTATTGGATGCTCCACTACAGCATGATATTTTGTTTGGTGTTAAGGCAGAAGAGGTGTTAAAGAAAATGGAGGATAAAGCAAAATCAATGCAGACAGTGAAATATTTCTTACAGGTTCAACCACCTAGATTTAGCAGAAACTGGCCTTCAAAACAATTGGTCCTTTTTAGTGTCAGGCCACAAAGAGGCAGATACAGACACCCAAGAGGCAGATCTCAGACCCAAGGCTCCTACAGACCTAAACAATGGGGTGCTTCAGCCACCAAAGGAGGGGAAGATAAATCACAACCTTATAGGAAACAGTCCCAATGACGTCACTCTACAAATGCCTAGCACTTACCTTTTGACAGCACCCCTAGGGGGAAAACTAGCACTTTTCTCAAAAAATTGGCGGATGATCACCCAGGACCAGTGGGTGCTGAATATTGTTTCTCAGGGTTACAGGTTCCACTTCCGCATGCTTCCAAAATCATAAGGTATGCCAGACCTGCCACAAAACCAATGGGCAGAGGCACAAAAACAGATTGCTGCTTTTATGGACATGGGAGCTATTCAAAAAGTTCCTCAGCAAGAACAGGGACAAGGAATTTACTCAAGACTTTTCTTAGTACCCAGAAAGGACAAAGCCTGGAGACCAATACTGGACCTGTTGATCCTAAATACTTTTCTGGATGTTCCAAAATTCAAAATGTTAACACTGCAACAACTTCTGCCCATGCTGGGCAAGAAGGCTTGGCTAGTTACTTTGGACCTCAAGGAAGGCATACCTGCATGTCCCAATCAGACAATCTTGCAGAAGATACCTCAGATTCATAGCAGGCTCAATGTATTACCAATTCTCTGCACTGCCCTTTGGCTTATCTACTGCGCCCAGGGTCTTCACAAAATGCCTGGCACCAGTAATTGCATTTTGCAGACAAAAAGGAATTCAAATATATCCCTACTTGGACGACTGCCTTATTCAAGCAGAGAGCAAGGACATTCTTCTAAAGCATCTGGCGTTTGTAAAAAGATTACTAATTTGCGTAGGTTACACAGTAAACAAAAAGAAATCAAAATTAGTGCCCTCTCAAGAGATAATATTCCTGGGTGCAAGCTTAAATACAACTGCCCAGATGGCTTATCTCACACCAGACAAAGGCAACTGACTCATTACTTTCAAATGATGGCAAAAAACCCCCAGCTCCCTGCAAGAAAAATTCTGCAGGCCCTGGGCTTCATGGCATCCTGCATTCTACTAATTCCATATGCAAAACTGCGTATGAGGAAAATACAATGGTATCTAAAAAGTGTTTGGACTCAGCATTGTCACAGCCTGGAGACAATCATTCCTTTAATTCCCTGCCTACAATAGGAGTTTTGATGGTGGTCCCAGGCCTGTCACCACAACAAGGGACAGCCTTTCACCTTACCTACAGCCAGGCAGACAATAACAACGGATGCATCGGATTATGCCTGGGGTGCACATATGATAGGAAAATGTATTCAGGGCATGTGGCCCAAGGAACAAATGCATCTTCACATCAATCAAAAAGAGATGCTAGCTAGCCCTGACAGCTTTCAAGGACCTACTACATCCAGGACAACTATTAAAGACTGACAATACCACAGTTATGTGGTACATAAGCAAGGGGTCACACATTCCTACCCCCTATGCAGGCAAGCCATGACTTTGTGGAACACAGCACTGACCTTTCAAGTTCATCTGTAGGCACAATTCCTGCCAGGAACAAAAATACACTGGCAGACGAACTAAGCAGAAATCTCATGGACCCGTATGGATAGAAGCTAAATCCACAAGTGTTCAACATGATAATGATGAAATGGTGACGCCCAGACATAGATCTTTTTACCTCCCCTCAAAATTACCAAATACAGAAATTTTGCACAAGAACTTATCACTCTCAAGCATGGAAAGTGGATGCTGTATCATTCAGCTGGAAAGGCCTGACAGTCTATGCCTTCCCTCCAATGCCTCTTCTTACCATGGTGCTACTAAGTCACACAAGAAAGGCCAAAAATGATCCTGATTGCCCCAGACTGGCCACGCCAGCACTGGTACTCAATCCCAAAGAATTTGTCTTAAGACTCAGCTTGTCTTCTGCCTCAAATTCCTCATCTTCTGACACAACAAAACAATCAGATTCTGCACCTTAAACCTGGCAGCATGGCAGATAATGTAGCCACTCAGACTGCACCTCTCTCTAAAGCTGTTATGGATGTCATTTTAGAAGCCAGGAGGCCTAGCACTAGGAAGTCTTATGAGGAAAAATGGAAGAGATTCTGTGCTTGGAACCAGGCTCAAGGGCTCGAACCACTTGTCCCTAATATACCTCAGATTTTACAATACCTAACTGAGATGCTGGACAAAGGCTTATCTTTTTCATCTATTAAAATCCATGCCTCTGCCATTTCAGCCCATTACAATACGGAACCTCCTATTTTTTTCACATCCTCTACTATGACAATACCTCAGAGGGGCAAAAAATATAAGACCCCCAAGGAGAGCACCAGTATCAACTTGGGAACTCAATTTTGTTTTAGAAAAACTCACACTGCCTCCTTTTGGAACTAGCCAGCACAGCTGATCTAAAATTCTTATCATGGAAAACTGCTCTGCTCCTAGCAATAACTTCAGCAAGAAGAGTCTCAGAGTTAGAGGCATTAATGGCTGTGGAACCTTTCCTCATCTTTCTCTAAGGACAAACCCAACATTCATGCCAAAGGTGGTCTCCAATGTGGCCTTAAACCAAACCATTCATTTACCTACTTTTTACCCAAATTCCCAGAATAAAGGGGAGAGACTTCTGCATGCTTTGGATATACACAGGCAGCTACGATTCTACTTGGACAAAACAAAAGCTTTCAGAAAAACTGAGCAACTGTTTGTAGCCTATGCTGCAGGATCACAAGGAAAACCTATTACAAAGCATACAATCTCAAAATGGATAGGACACTGCATCCGCTTCTGTTATGCACAACATGGCAAATCAGAGCCTGAGGGCATCAAGCCTCATTCTACCAGAGCAGCAGCCACTTCAGCAGCTTTCCTCAGAGTACCACCAACCAAAGACATTTTAGAAGCTGCAACCTGGAGCTCAGTGCACACTTTCACCAAGCACTACCACTTACCTCTCTACTCTAAATCCAGAGCAGGCTTTGCCACTGCAGTTCTGCAGGGCCTGATAGCCTCTCCAAATCCAATTTAGACCCAGCCGCCCAACCTCAGCTTTGGGATTCTACCCAAGTGTAATGACTGCAACAGTGAAACACGATGAACATAGTACAGTTGTGTACCTACCATAAATGTAGGTGTTCGAGAGTATTCACTGTTGCAGTCCAGGTTACCCACCCACCATCCCCATTTTTTCATTGCTGGGACTTTTCTGTACTTCTCATCTCTATACATACTAAGTGGTGTGTATTTGCTTGTAGATGAAGGAAATGTTTATAGTAATATATGCATGTATTTGGACATAATTTTATCTTTTCAGCCTTCCTATCTGGGGGCACTTGACATCTGGTGCAAGAAAAACAGAAGAAAATGGCGTTGGTTGCATCTTTTATACCCCTGGCGCACTGGCATCAGGGAAGAGGCGACAGTAACCAACGCTGGACCAAGACTTTGGAATTCGGGCCGACTGTGGGTCGCTTGCCAGCAGGATAACCCAAGTGTAATGACTGCAACAGTGAATACACTCTAACATCTACATTTATAGTAGGTACACAACTGTACTATGTTCAACATGTTGAAAAACAAATTGGGGAGCCCAGAGATGGACCTGTTTGCCACCCCCCAGAACTACCAGTTGGACAAATTCTGCACAAGGACTCCCCACAAACAAGCTTGGAAAGTGGATGCCCTGTCCTTCACCTGGAAAAACCTATCAGTTTGTCTTTCTCCCTCTGCCTCTCCTCTCCAAGGTGCTACTAAAGCTCAAACAGGGCAAACCAAGGACAATACTGATTGCACCAGACTGGCTATGCCAACACTGGTACCCCCTCTTGCCCAGTGTGTCTCTGCTGGCACCATGCCACCTGTCTCAGACCCCTGCCGTCCCAGCAGAAGGGCCAGATTCTGCACCCACAACTTCAAACCCTGAACCTGGCAGCCTGGCTAATTACCTGATCTCTCCATTACCATCCGTCAGTAAGCAAGTGATGGATGTCATTCTGGAAACAAGGAGGCCTAGTACTAGAAAATCATACGCTGAAAAATGGAAAAGATTCTGTTCCTGGAGCCAGACATGGTGGATGGGCACAGCAGTGCCCAATTTACCACATGTTCTTCAATACTTAACTGAGATGCTTCACAAGGGCCTTTCATTTTCTTCCATCAAAATTCATGCCTCAGTCATTTCAGCTCATTACAATACAGAGTGTCCCCCCTCTTCTCTCATCCACTGCTGAAGCAATTCCTCAAAGGGCCAAAAACTTAAGATCACCCAGGAGAGCCCCTACTCCAGCCTGGGACCTTAACTTTGTATTGGAAATGCTTACTCTACCTCCCTTTGAGCCCAGCTGCAAATGCAGAGTTGAAATTCCTTTCTTGGAAAACAGCCTTCCTTCTTGCCATCACTTCAGCAAGAAAGGTGTCTGAATTACAGGCCCTCATGGTAGTGGATCCTTTCATCATCTTTCATGCGGACAGGGTGTCCTTCAGGACCAGTCCCTCCATGCCTAAGGTGGTATCCAGTGTGGCCCTTAATCAGTCCATTCATTTGCCAACCTTCTTTTCTAATCCACAAAACAAAGGCAAACGAATACTGCACTCCTTGGATGTGCACAGACAACTTAGGTTTTATTTGGACAGGACTAAGCCTCTCAAGAAAACTGAACAGCTGCTGGTTGCATTTGCTGCAGGGGCAGAGGGGAAGGCCATTTCAAAGCAAACCATTTCTAAGTGGATAGACCATTGCATTAATTTCTGCTATAAGCACCATGGAAAACCTACCCCACAGGCGGTAAGACCACTTTCAACCAGGTCTGCATCTACCTCTACAGCCTTTCTCAGAGGTGTCCCTACCAGGGACATGCTAGAAGCTGCTACTTGGAGTTCTGTACATACCTTCACCAAGCATTACCACTTGCCAATTTTTTCTAAATCCAGAGCTTGGCTTTGCCACTGCAGTCTTGCAGGTTCTTATTGCTGGGCCTAATGCTATCTAATTACCTCCTCCCATCCTTAGCTTTGGGAATCTACCCAAATGTGATGACTGCAACAGTGAAACACGAAGAACATAGTACAGTTGTGTACACTTACAATAAATGTAGATGTTTGAGTGTATTCACTGTTGCAGTCCTGGTTACCCTCCCTCCAGCCCCCTGACTTCTATTGACAATACCTCTATTCTTGTTTACTATGCTTAAAACTTTTTGGTGTATTTGCTTTTTTGTTGGAGGTGTAACCTTGTATATAATTGCTTCCCTTTATGGGGGCACCTGACATCTGGGGCAAGAAAAACTGATATAATGGCATCGGCTGCATGCTTTATACCTCTGACTACCTGATGTCATGGAAGATGAGACAGCAACTGACGCAGGACCCAAGACTTTGATAATCAGGCCGAATGAGGACTACTGCAAGCAGATAACCCAAATGTGATGACTGCAACAGTGAATACACTCGAACATCTACTTTTATGGTAAGTGTACACAACTGTACTTTCTGAATGACAGTTTTCTTTTGACTGACTTTGACTTGTCAGTCCCAAAAAAACACAATTTATTACAGAATGATTTTCCAGAACCTATACCTATTCCTTATGTTCTGTCTGCTTTAGAGAATGTGTGTGTTACTGCCTACAATTCTCCTGATAGTCAGACAGCTGCCCCTAAAAAGGCAGGCAGGATGTATAAAGTTCCTTAGTCTTTTAAATGATTATACTCTATTCCCAAACAACTGTAGTTTTTGTTGATTCCACTGCTGCTAAGCACTTAATTCCAATCCTACTCTTTCTGATAATAATGGGAAAATTATTGATGGGTATGGGAGAAAAAGTATATACCTCTGCAACTTTGATTTTCAGAATTTTGAATTCTCAGGCTCAAATGTTAGTTTGCTCTGACAATTTGTGAAAGTATGAGGAATGCTTCATCTGCAGTTTCTTCTTGTGAGGAAAAATCTGTTTTAAGTAACTTAGTTTCTTATATTGTGTAGGTCAGTACTCATTGTTTACAGTATGCATATAACTCTGTTGATGCTTCTTCCAGGGTTGTGCCCACTGGTACTATTTTGAGGAAGTTTAAATGGCTGCATTTTCAGAACCTCCCAGATGTTAAAAATATGATTTTAAATTCTTCCTTGGATAAAAAAATTGGTGTTTGTCTGCTTTGCTGCAGAGGTGTGATCATAAGTGTGATGAAAGGGGAAAGCTGATCTAGGGAATCTCCTAAGATTTTTCAGACGTCCTTTTCCAAACTGTCAAAAGTTTTTTGTTTCCTTATCCAGTTTTGCAAAACACAGAATAGTATCAACAAAATTATGTCTGAATGACTATTGAAGAAACCTTGTGACCTCCCCTACTACCCTGGCCCCATTTTAATCTTTGGACTGTCTACAGCACCAAGTGTGTTCACAAAGTGTCTAGCTCCAATTATACCCCATTGCAGGCTGGGTGGCATCCACATTTTGCAATGGTACACTGGTATCCAAAATGTCTTTGGTCTGAGTATCAACACCCTTTATCTTTTCAAATCCCAGTGCTCTGGTTTGTCAGAAACGAAACCTTTTGGTGGAGACAGATGTCCTTAAATCCAGGTCTCTCCTCCATCCCTGCTTCAAAGCAGTCAGTCACCACAGACTCGTAGGACTTGTGGAGCAGCGTCAGGAGGGATAAAAAGGCAGGAGGTGAAGGATTCCAAGAACAGATACAAGCGCACATATACCAGAGAGATGATTACCCTGATCAAGGCACTCAGCTCTCTGAACCATCTTTGGTCACCTGGAGCTTTTCAAGTGGCTACACACACAATACCACAGTCAGGTAGTACATCAGTAAGCAAGGAGGAACCAGGTCATACTCTCTTTGCAGACTAGCCATGTTAGCTTGGGATAAAACTTCATAGCACAATCTCACTCTACAGGCATCATACATCCTGTCAGAGCAAAATTGTGTGGCAGACAAGCTGAGCAGGACCCTGAAGAATGCAAACTAGATTGTGCGGGGTCTTCCAAGATATGAGCCATCCGTGAGGAGTTCCTCAAGCAGACCTATTTGTTTTCCTGTCTGTGAATACTCTACTGACAAGATTCTGTTCCGGGGCTCCATGCAAGAAGGCCTGGAAAAGAGATGCCTTTTATTTTTTGTCAGAAATGTCCATGTATGCTTTCCACCCTTTCCACTAATATCCAGGGTACGTCTGAAGATTAAGGAGTCCCCCAAGATCATTGTGGTGACTCCTTTCTGGAATAGCAAATGGTGGATGTTATGTAGTCCAATCTCACCTACATTATTACCCGTGGGTTCGGAGCCAAATGTCAACTCCGACTCGGCCAACTTTTTTAGCTTGAAGTCTTTCTATTGGCTGAGCTAAGATGGGATCCCATGCTGCACTGCTCTCTATCCCCAGATCTCGTTTGCCGCTCATGTAGCTCGGATGTGGTCTCGCTCTTGGCTGTGGCTAAATACCCTTTTTCTTCATTATCAGAGAATTTGTTGCTAAACAAAAAGCTATTTTAATAGCTATTGTGTGTTCTTGTCTTGTCTTGTGTAAAAGTTGTGTTTTTGATTGTTTTTTATGTGGTATCCCACTAGCTATTGCCAGTGGGCTAGGCTCATTTTCATTTAGAGAGCCTAGTCTGTCCCCTTGCTTTCCTTGTGTCATAAAACTTTACCGGGACTAAAAACCATTTAAATTAGAGGTATTAGTACTTTCTCCCTTGTGTTTGTGTCTAAGGATCGTTTAACCTAGAGATCTTGTGGTATTTGTTTGTTGTAGGCTTTTTCCCACCTTGTGACTGACCGTTGGTCCATTTATTCAGTGATTAATTGTCTTTGGTGCTTTATTATTGTTGGTTAACGATGTCCAAAGACACTAAGGAGCACAAGCCCTCGGGCTTCAAGAAATGTTCTAGGTGCAGTTATAAAATGTCCATTACCGATGGACACTGTGTGTATTGTCTGGGATCGATTCATCTCCAGGAGTTGTGCAGCTTTTGTCATGCCTTTAGTCCGCGAGTTCTTCAGGAAAGGAAGAATAAATTGATTTTGAAAGGACTTCGGAAACTCTCCTATGAGGAGGGCCTGGAGAGTGCTTCCAGCTCTAAGGCAAAATCCTCTAAATCAAAAAGGAGATCTCCGGCTCCATCAGGCTCCTCGTAGCCACCGGAGAAAATAGCAAAGTCTGCTTCAACATCCTCTACTCCATTGTCCTCGAGGCCGCAGGAAGTGTCAGTTATGGGACCTGCTTCGGCTCCAATCTTCTTGGAACCTGTTCCGAGCCGATGGCCTATCATTAGGCCGTATCCCCTCCTCGCAGGTCCCCTTCGGAGAGGAGGTCTCTATCTCCTTCTCTATCCTCGAAATCCTCCAGGACCTTATCAGATGTGGACGTCGATAGAGTGGTGCAGAGACTCCTTCAGTCACCGGTTCTGGCAAAATTGTTCTCTGCTCTGACGCCCATCGGCTCCGGAGCCCGTCCCTCAACCTGCTTTGATACTTCCTCTGAGCACACCTCAGCTTTCAGAGCCGGAGTGCTTGGCTCCGTGTGATGTCCCTAGGTCGGCTCTGACAGCCCCTCCTGGCTTATGATGTCGGCTCCGACCCGTCTGTGCCGTCCACTGGGTTCAGGACTCAGGATTCTTCGGTTGGACCCGAGGGAGAGGCTTTGGGACACCTCTCGGTTCCTAGTCTCTCTTGGTGCTTCAGCGGGGGGAAGTTTGACTCCTGTCGTGGTTTTGGAGGCTGGTCATTCTTCAGACTTGGGGGAACCAGCCTTCAAGGCCATGCGGAGTGCGCTGGCCACGTCGTCAGCGGCATCATGCGGGTCTGTCATTTTGTCCCCTACTACACTGGTGCAGGTTTCTGATCGCCACCTATCTCTAGGCAGCGGAGCCCCAAGGTCTCAGGGTACCCCCATGAGTTGTCCCCACATTTCTGAGGGCCCCTCAGAGTTTTTGCCTGAGGAGCCACCCAGAAAGAAGACGTGGAAGAGGAAGCACATAGATTCCCAGGATGAGTCTCTCACATCAGACACTGACCTCAAGGAATGTGAGGGGGTCCCCCAAGTCATCCACTGAGGATGTTTTTCTCGGACATCCTAGAGATTTTGAAACAAAGAGGTGACTGGCCATCCAAAGCCCCCTCCGAGGAGGAGTCTGTCTTCCTGAAGGCCTTTGTTGCTCAACCCTCCGCCTCCTGGGTATCTCCACCCTTCAACGAGCTTCTGGATTTGGTTTGTCGAAGGGTGTGGGAAACCCCTGACTCTGTGGATCCAGTCCCCAGGAGACCCAATAAATTTTTGTCTGCTCCTCCTGATAAGGAATTTCTGTCCAAAGAAGTCCCTGTGGATGCCATGGTGGTGGCAGCTGCCACTCAGAAGGAATTAGCCAAGACTTCTTTCACCGTCCATCCCCCTAACAAGGAGTTCTAGGACCATGGACCGGTACGGGAAGCGTACTTTGTCTTCAGCGACCTTTACCTTATGGTCACTGAATTATTTATTACACTTTGCACGGCTCCAGAGAGATCTCCTGAAGGAGCTTGGAGATACTCTCACAGGTAACGTTTCTGAGGAGGTGGCCCAGACGGTCAACGCTCAGATGTCTACCCTCAGTTCCATTGCAAATTTCTCCATGAGGCTAATCTCATATGCAGCCAAAGGAGTGAGTAGGGCAGCAAGTTCAGGAGTTGCTCTTAGGAGGCAGGCCTGGATGCGCCTTTGTCATTTCGCGGAGGCCTTCGTCTTCATTCACTGATGCCCCTTTTGATGCTTCCTCTTTGTTCAGAACCAAGGTGAAAGACACTGTCACCAGGTGCGAGCAGGAGGGAAAAACCCTGTCTGCCATAGGAGTCCATTTTTCCCTTCCCTCTAGGTCTTATCCCAAGGCCCAGAGGGGTGGCAAAATGTGGTTCAAGAAATCACAAGAGGTTTTTTCTCGGTGCACAAGGTGAGCCCCTTCCAGAGACAGGGGAGAGGGTGGTTATTCAGGGAGACACCACCCTAGGAGCAGAGGAGGCCCCCGCAACTCGGGAGACCGTGATTCCTTTTGTGGTTCTCCCTACCGCCGCTCCTGATGGGAAGCGTGACTGTGTGTTTCTGGAGCCAGTCGGGGGTCAAATCTCATTATACCTGGAGGCCTGGCAAGGTATCACCCAGGACCAATGGGTTCTATGAATAATTTCCGGAGGATATGTTATTCCCTTCTCGTCAAATCCCCCTCCAATCAAGAAAATCCCGGATGTTCCACCCAGTCAAAGGGATTACGCAGCTTCAGAAGTTTCAAAGCTGCTAGAAAAAGGAGCCATCCAACATGTCCCCTCAGACCGGATCAGATTAGGGACTTACTCCAGATTCTTTTTGGTGCCGAAAAGGACAGGTGACCTGAGACCCATATTGGATCTCAGCCAACTGAACACCCATGTGCAAAGGTCCAAGTTCCAAATGGTCACACTGCAGTCTATTCTCCCATTGTTGGGAAAAGAAGTGTTGATGTGCTCCATCGACCGCAAGGATGCTTACTACCACATAGAGTTGGACAGGGCATCCAGAACTCACCTACGCTTCTGGCTGGGAACCAGTCATTTTCAGTTACGAACCTTGCCCTTTGGTCTCACCACAGCCCCCAGGGTGTTTGCCAAAGGCATGGCTGTGGTGACTGCTCACTTGAGATGTCAGGGATTCCAAGTATTTCCATATCTGGATGACTGGCTCCTTACTGCCACCACCAGGCATCTACTACTTCAGACCATGGATGCTACTATCAACCTATGTCAACGGTTGGGCATCACATTGAACTGGGAAAAATCTGCCTCGTCGCCCTCACAGCATGTCACTTTTATAGGCGCCAAACTAGACACCATCCTCATGCGGGCGTTTCTACCACAGGAAAGAATCAGAGTCCTACAACAAATTCACACCTTGCTCCCTCTGAGAAGAGCGAAGGCAAGATGGGTCCTCCAACTGTTAGGGACAATGGCTGCTATGATTGTTAGTCCCTCTGGCAAGGTTACATATGAGGCTCCTTCAGTGGCTTCTTTTTGCCCAGTGGTCTCAGTCTTCCACTTTCTCACCCTATTCTACTCACAGACAGGTGCAAACAGGATCTCAGTTGGTGGCTTCGCACCGACAACCTGAATGCAGGAAAGCCCTTCGTTCCTGTGCCCCTGATTGCCACGGTGACCACGAATGCCTCGCAGATGGGGTGGGGAGGGCATGATCTAGGCAGGACGTGATAAGAGCACGAGATGCATCTGCATATCAATGTCCTGGAGATGAGAGCTATGCTACTAGCGTTACAAACACTTCAGAGTTTTCTTCCTTTCGGGACTATTGCAATCCACTCAGACAATATATCAGTGGGTGTGGTATCTGAATAAGCAGGGAGGAACCAAATCTTATCCCCTTTGCAGAGAGGCCATGTGAGTGTGGCAGTGGGCAGGGTCTTCCCAACGATTTCTGGTGGCAACGCACATTCTGGGGAAGTCCAATGTGATGCCTTACGAGTGGTCCCTGAACTGTCAAGTTGCAGAACAGATCTTCCGCAGGTGGGGTCAGCCTTGCTACAACTTTTTGCCAGCCCCCTCAATGCCAAATGCAGCAGCTACTTCACATTGATCCCCCCTCAGAGGGAGTCACCCAGGGATGCTCTAGTCCACGATTGCCCCTCCGGTCTACTATATGCCTTCCCTCCGGTCCCCTTGCTGTCAAAGGTTATTCAGAAAGTGCAATCCTTGGGAAGCAGAATGATTCTGATTGCCCCACACTGGCCTTGTCAAATTTGTTTCCCCTTTCTCCATCCCTATCTCATGGACGCTCCTTGGATTCTGGACCCACAACCAGACTTACTGACACACATGTCAGGGCAGCTCCATCCCTCTCTTCGGACCCTCCGATTGACAGCCTGGCTACTCCACTTCAGTCATTAGTTAGGCTTCATCATTTTTCGCTGGAGGTGGTTCATATTTTATCTTCCTCTCATAAGCCCTCGACCAGGAAGATTTATTATAACAAATGGAAGAGGTTTTCAATCTGGGTGCATACCAAAAAGATTGACCTTTACACAGCTCCAATTTCGTCTGTATTGGAGTTCTTGTTTATGCTGTTTAACCAGGGTTCAGCTGCCGCAACCATTAAAGTCCAATTGGCGTTGATTTCTACCTTTCATGTTGCAGACTAGCCTAGCCTGATGGCACATAGACTGTAAGGCTTTCCTGAAGGGCATTTTGTTACTTCGTCCTCCGGTATCGGAACCTGTTATGCCTTGGGACTTAAACTTTGTTCTACAGGGTCTTACTTCACCTCCTTTGAACCTGCAGCCACTTGCGATTTAAAATTCTTAACTTGGAAGACTGTCTTTTTAGTAGCCATCACGTCAGCCAGACGCATTTCGTAGCTTCAAGCTTTATCAATCAAAACCCCCCTTATTTGATTTTTCATAAGGACAGGTTTCTCTCAGACCAAACCCCTCTTTTCTTCCCAAAGTGGCATCATTCAGTAACCTTAACCAATCTAGCGGATTGCTATTGTTTTTTCCCCAGTTCTCAAACAAGGCAGAATTCAAATTTCATCAATTGGATGTGCACAGTCAATTAAGTTTTTATTTGCACAGAACGAAAGACCTCAGAAAATCTGATCAGTTTTTTGTTTCCTTTTCGGAAAACAGAATTGGGTCTCCTGTCTCCAAAGTCACGTTGTCCAGGTGGATTTCTAGTTGTATTTCTTTCATTTATTCGTCAGGGGGTAAAGATTTACTGTTCCAGGTGAAGGCTCACTCTACTCTGTCTGTATCTGCATCCACAGCCTTTCAGGCCAGATTGTCTATGGATGATGTTTGTGCTGCAGCTACTTGGGCATCTCCTCACACCTTTGTTACTCATTACAAGTTGGATGTGGTATCTAGGGGCAGGTCTTCCTTTGGTTCCACAGTGCTCAGTAGTATTTTCCACTGAGCCTCCCAGGATTTAGGTGCTAGGGATGCTGTCGTACGGGTATGAATGTAGGTGAGATTGGACTGCATAACATCAAGAAGTTATGTACTCACCATAACGTTCAATGTATGTAGTCCATCTCGCCTCACATTCTTACTTACCCCCCCTTCCTTCCCCCGTCCTGGAGGATCTGGAGGTTAGGTCTGGTTTCAGAGCTCCCTTTATTCTTGGTTTGTTCTTCCTTTCCTTAGGTGGTGTTATGCATGGAGAATGAGTGCTGGGGCTCGCAGCAAACTAGATCTGGGGATAGAGAGCAATGCAGCATGGGAATGCCATCTCAGCCCAGCCAATAGAAAGACTTCAAGCTAAAAAAGTTGGCCGAGTCGGAGCCAACATTCGGCTCCGAACCCACGGGTAAAAATGTGAGGCGAGATGACTACATACATCGAATGTTATGGTGAGTACATAACTTCTTGTTTGTCCTTCTTCTGGAAATGGCCAAAGGCAATTACCTCAACTTTCCTTATAGACTGGATCTGTTTGCATAAGAGCAGGAGCGATGATAGGGTCATAATTCGTTTTAGGTATCTATTTTTTTGAAGACATAGCAGGTACTAATAACGGCAAGAAAGCCTGCTACTAGAAAATCATATATTAGCAAATGAAAAAGGTTATCTAGTTGGTGTCAACAACATAACCAGGCACCCATCCAGAGCTAGCTGTTCTCTGGTTTTACAATATTTGTGCAAGTTACTATCCAATGGCCTTACTTATTTCTCTGCCAAGGTTTATTTATCAGCCATTTCAGCATGTCTGCCCATATAGACCCTCCTCTTTCAGTGCAATCTTGTCAAAATCTTCATGAAAGAGGCTTTGCATAACAGGCCTCAAAGAAAACCTTTGGCCACTGTTTGGGATCTTAATTGTGTGCTAGAGAAGCTTAACACTTGGCACCATTTGAATGAGCTAATGTGACTGACTTGAGATTCTTAACACTGGAAACAGTTTACCTCAGTTTCTGAGTTAAGCTTTTGTAGTGTCAACTCTACCTCATTTTCCATAGGAACAGGGTTCCTCTGAGAACTAATCCTTTTATGTCTAAAGTGGTATCCATCTCCGCATTTTTTTTTCCTGAACCTAAAGATGAGGGAGAAAGGATACTCCATACCTTAGATATTCACAGACAACTCTAGTACATACTTCTCAACTGTACAGATTTTCACAGAATGTCCAGATTTTGGTCTCATATTTTTGGTCTGTTTTTCATAAAATTGTGGTTTTCTGGCAAATTAGTGGTAAATCATTAAAGACTGAAGTTAGAAAATAATGACAGACATTTGAGTTTGACTTCATATGCTTCAGAAAATTCATGCTAATACAAAACCTGTTATTCTATCAACTTTCTAAGTTTGTAAGAGCCATATTTAAAAATGATCCCTATTTTTGGGCCTTTATCCCAGTTTTATTTATGGCTTTGTCCAGATTTCTTGCTCTATCTTGACGCAGCTAAATCTTCCACATTTTTTAATCAGTTTTTCATTTCTTGTGAAGGTAAAAAAAGGGGACAGTATGTCAAAAAAGACCATTCCCAACTGGTTGTCTAAGACTATTTATCACCTTTTGTTGCACTCACGATCACAGAACTATTCCAGGCAGGGTGAAGGCCCAGTCTACCAGGGCCTTGGGTTCATCTATGGCTTTTTGGAAAGGATTCAATTCTAGAAGTTGGTACTTGGTCCTGTGTACATACTTTTGCAAAACACTATAAGCTTGATTCCTTCTCTAAGTCCAGATCTAACTTTGCTAGGACCATTCTTTAGGGAATCCTGGACTCTTCTCCTTCCACCTTCCAAATGTAGTTAGCTGTGGTAATCTACCCATATCACTAAAGCTACTGTAGCAGTGATCAATATAATGAACATAGTACAGCTGTGTAAGTTGAACTTACCATAAAAGTAGATGATTGAATGATCATTGCTGCAGTAGCCACTCCCACCCTCCATACTCCTTGATCTGATGTTCATTTTCATTTTTCCTCACGAATGGGTCTAGGATCCGATCCTCGGATCCAACTCGGCTGCATGCATAAGACGTCAAATGCAAAGCTTGAGTTACTCCCTCTACCCATCACGCTCCACAGCATCCCCAACTCTCCAGATCACATTTGCCACCATAGCCACTAGACAGAAGATCTCGTTGCTTTAGTAAGTGTCCTTTTGGTGAATTTTTTATTTAGTTCTATTGCTTTTTTGTGCCTTATCTTATAACTTAGTTTTTGCCTTTATTGTGTTTTGGTTGTTAGTATCCTAGATTTCCAGAGGTTCAACGCCAGATCTGAGGAAGCTACTTTCCTTGACTCTGATGCTAACCTGACCAGCCCTGCTCCAACACTTTTGAGATCAGGGTGGGTCTCTGATCCAAGGAGTTGGCATTGGGTTCGGGTCCTACTTTGTTGAATCCTTCCTTTCCCCTCGGCCTTTGACAGCTCTGGTCCGATTTTCTCCAGAGGGCTCGGATTGGGGGTTTGCCCCGACCTTCCTCTTTCAGCTGCTTTGGCTCCAGAAGGGGTTTCCCCTGGTCCATCAGCCTTTCAGGTTGTAAAAAGGGCTTTCCCTCTGCATAGAGAGCCATCTTATTTAGTCTCTGATCCTAACCCTTGCCCCTCATGGCATCTAAGTTCTGAGTCCATCATTACTCCTCAGGGTTGGCCAGCTCAAGCAAGCTTCTCCACATATTCCCCTGAGGGAGTCTCCCTCTCTTCCAACACCTCTCCCAAGCACCCGTCTGAAGAGAACATGTAAGATTTGGTACATAGACTCCCCTGTGGTCTGTCACTGAGGGCAACCAATTATGATGAGGGGGAAGGATCCACCACCTGAAGACATCTCCTTTGGGAACATTCAAGAAATCCTCAAGCAGAAATGTGGCTGGTTCTCCCAAAGTCGTCGTCCTGAGGGATTGGTGTTCCAAGAGGCTTTTGGAGCTGGCTCTTCTGTGTCATAGGTGACCTCCCCCCTCGGCGGATGAACTTATTGACCTTGTATCCCACTGGGCTTGGAAGGAGCTGGGCACTGTCAAGCCCATCCCCAAGTGCCCGGATAAATTCTTAGATGTTCTTCGTGTTTCACTGTTGCAGTCATCACATTTGGGTTATCTGCTCGCAGTAGCCCTCAGTCGGCCTGATTCACAAAGTCTTGGGTCCTGCGTCAGTTGCTGTCTCCTTCTGTGACGTCAGGTCGTCAGAAGTATAAAACATGCAGCTGACGCCATTACATCAGTCTTTCTTACCGTGCGGTGCCCGAAGCAGAAGCAGTTCGCAAGTGCCGGTCGGCTGACTCCTGAAATTTTCTTTGAGTTTCAGAACCAAAGTCTTCAACTAAAATCTAAGTACCCCGTTGGGGAAACTTTTTCTTGCTCTAAACCAATGTCAGTAAAAGTAAATAATTGCATTTCGTATGGAAAGCAAATACTGCATAAAGATTTTGATTCGTACTGTATTCCTTGCCTTGGCACTGACCACAACGTACCTCGCTGTCTGTTTTGTGCCTTATTTAAACCACAAATTATCCGTCGGTATATTTTCACTTCTAAATATTTTGGTGCTCGGTTCAATTATCCTGATATGTCTTCAGTAAGCCATCAGACTACTGACATTCTGAAAAAATGCAAAGATAAAGACAGAGGCAGGCCGCCTAGGTCCAAAACTGCCGACGACGCTTCTCCTAAGCCAGTTGCCAGTTCTCCTGTACTCAGTGAGGCGCTTTCGCAGCCCAATACCCGCTACTTCAGATTCGCAGGCCTCTACTGAGACCCATTCGGAGTCCATTATGCCGCAAGATGCTTCAACTGTCGAACCTGTGGATGTCTCTACCTTGGAGGGTTCTGGAGCCACTGGGCAGGCACCGGCTTCTGAGGGTATATTCAGGCCTACTGACTTGTATATTAAGCAGATGCCATCTTCTTTAAGGCTTAAAACTCAAACCATGCCTAGAAAACTGACGCCCAGACCGCATGGTCAGGCCTCTGTGCCTAAAGAACAAATGTTAAGAATGGCTGAAGACCTTGTTACTTTAATCAGGGGAAGCCAACCTTCCCCCTCTGAGACCTAGGACTGAGTTTGCTTATGATACTTCTGACAAGGATTCTGAAATTTCTGTTTCCTGTGATGACCAGGATTTACCCTTCTCTACATCTGAGGATTCTGATGCTGAGAACTGTATTACCTCGCTCCCCCCCAAGAGAGGATTTCTCTTTTGGAGAAACCTTGCATACTCTCAGGGAGCATTTTCATTGGGAAAGTCAGGATTTCTCTGATTCTAAAAAGAGGCTTAGGGATTTCTTACTCCTGCCCCAGCACAGGCCTTTAGCTATACCTCCCATACTGGACATTGTTGATGATGCCTTTTCTGAATCTAGCTTGGCCCCTGACTCTCTACCTCCTGCTCCCAGAAAACCTGATGGATATTAAAGGGTTCCTGACTCTCTCATGTTCCTTTTCAAAAAATCCTACTGTGGATCCTGAAACCATTTCACAGGGCATTAAAGCTACTACTGCCAAAAATCCTACCCCCTCTGATGGAGACTCCAGGGCGTTGGATAGATGGGGTAAGAAGGTATACACTTCTGCAACTTTGCCCATTAGGGCCTTGAATTGCCATTTTCATATGTTAAAGTATCAGCATATTATTGGATTGCTTAAACAGAAAATAATGTTGATTCCTGATTGTGCTGAAAATAAGGATTTACACGATTTAATGCATTCTGCTGAACAAGTTGGTAAACATACTTTGCAATGTGGTTTTGATTCACTAGAGGCATCTTGCAGGGCTGCTGTAACTGGGTCTGTACTTAGAAGGCATGCTTGGCTTAAGGAGTAATCCTTGCCAGATCATGTCAAAGTGAAATTACTGGATGCTCCTTTAAATCAGGACCGCCTGTTTGGCAACAAGGCAGAAGTTCTTAAAATATGGAGGAAAAAGCCAAATCTATGCAAACTGTTAAATATTTTACAAGTACAACCTCCAAAATTTAGTAGGCATTGGCCTTCTAAGAACTGGTCCTTTCCTGCCTCTTCCAGACCTTCAGTCCAAACTCAGATCCAGTAGAGCACCCAGGCTTCAGTCCTATGGGACGCACAGGTCTAAACAGTGGGGAGCCTCCACTTCCAAATTTGGGAGTAATAAAACTCCCCCCTATGGTAAACTGTCTCATTGACTTTTTTTTTTTTTAACTTCCAAGCACTTCTCAACTGTCTGCTGCCCCCTTGTGGGGGAAGATTGCACTTCATGCAAAGAACTGGGGACTCATTACCCAGGACAAATGGGATGTCCTTCAAGGATGCATCTGCAGTCCTAACAAATGGGTTGTCCTGGCCTCAGGCAGCCCTTCGGTCGGCCGGATTCCAAAGTCTGGGTCTGGCCTCGGCTGGTGTCGCACTTCACCCGACGTCATAGCTGCAGTTCTTCGGGTATAAAGGCATCAGCCAACGCCATTTTCCTCAGTCTTTCTTGCCGCGTGGCGCCCGAAGCAGAAGCTGTTCGCAAGTGCCGGTCGGTCAGATCCAGAGATTTCTACTACCAAAGACTTCTAAAAAGCTAAGTACCCCGTTGGGGACTCTTTCTTGCCTCAGCCGATGTCAGAAAAAGTGAATAACTGTTTAACTTGTGGGAAACAAATACCTCATAAAGACTTCCACTCTTACTGCCTACCTTGTTTAGGCCCAGACCACGACGTAGCAGCTTGTTTAGCCTGTGCTTCCTTCAACCGACGGACGCTTAGACGTCGGTCGGAGTTTGCAGAGGAGTTTTTCGGCTCCGCTTTTGCTTATATCATGCCATCGGAGACTCCGACTTCACATTTAGCTAAAAAGCGTAAGGAAAAGGACCGACACTCGCGGTCCGCGGTTTCGGCCGAAACCGCGGTTAAGCCAACCGCTAGTGTCTCGGTTTCGGCAGAAACCGAGTCTGCGGTTCTTCCTTCGGCCGAAAGCATGCCTCCTACTACCGAGGCCTCTTCCAGCATGGCTGAATCTGCTACTGAAATTCCACCTGCTCTTACAGTTTCTCAGGATTTATCAGATACTATTCCCCTAGATGTATCTACTCCTGCACGTGGAGCTGCTAGGCCCCCTGCATCCATGTCAATTAAGGCCTTTGCCAGGGCTAAAGCAGCTAAATCTTCCAAGGCCGTGCCTACCAAAGCCCCCTCTCGCAGGCCTAGCTCTAGTACTCAAATGCTTAGTCTAGCAGAGGATCTCATTTCCTTGATCAGGGGATCCCAGTCTCACCCAGATAGGGCCTCTCAACCCCCTCCAGAGAAGAGGCCTAGAGCAGAACCCCCTGAGCCAGTTTCTACTGATTACTCCTCAGATGAATCAGAAAATACAAACCCTCCTGAGGGCCCTTATTCTCCATATGAGGACTCTGATGCAGAAGACTCCATTCCTTCTGCCTCTCCTCCTGAGGAATTTTCTTTTGGGGAAACCTTGCATGCTATGAGGGAACAATTTCAATGGCAGGGTCAGGATTTCTCAGACTCTAGGAAAAGGCTTAGGACTTTTTTGCATTTGCCACAGCATAGGCCTTTAGCCATTCCTCCAGTACTTACAGTTGTGGATGATGCATTTAATGATGCTTGTACTGCTCCTGATTCACGCCCTCCGGCCCCTGCTAAGCCCGACAGATACTACAGGGTTCCGGACACACATAATCACTTGTATAAGGCTCCTTTTGCAGATCCTGAAACTGTTTCACAGGGCCCCAAGGCGGTAGCAGCTACCTCTGCCAAAAACCCACTCCCCTCTGAAAGGGAATCTAGGGCCTTGGAGAGATGGGGTAAAAAAGTGTATACTTCTGCTACTCTTTCGGCTAGGGCCTTAAACTGTCAATTCCACATGATTCAGTATCAGGAATTTATGTTAGATCAGTTATCTAAAAAGCTGTCCTCACCTGAACCTTTAGACCGAAAGTCTCTGCAGGAAATGGTACATAACATACAGCAGGTCAGTAATCATTCCTTGAAATGCGGCTATGATGCACTGGAGGCCTCCTTTAGATCAGCTATGACTGGTACAGTGATCAGAAGGCATGCATGGTTAAAAGAGCAGTCCTTACCAGACCATGTAAAATCAAAGCTCCTAGATGCTCCCATGGATAAACACAATTTGTTTGGCTCCCCTGCACAGCAAGTGCTGAAGAAGGTGGAAGAGAAAGCAAAATCTGTACAGACTGTCAAGGATTTCTTACAGGTTCAGCCTCCAAGGTTTAGTAGGAACTGGCCTTCCAAGAATTGGTCCTTTCCAGACACCAACAGAGCACAGAGAGGCAGGAATAGGCGCACAAGAGGCAGAGGTCAATCCAGAGGTGCCTACAGGAGGGGACGTCAGTGGCAGCCTAACAACCAGCGAAGTACTGCTGCAGATCCAGCCACTACCACTTCCACAGGACAATCACAGTGACTTGGCTCTGAAGCCGCCTACCAGGGAACAACTAGAAGCACCCTTAGGTGGAAAGCTAGCCTTATTCTCAGTAAACTGGCATTGCATTACAGGAGACAAATGGATTTTACAGACAATAGACAAAGGTTACAGGTTTCACTTCCATACTCTACCAAGGAAGAGAGGAATGCCAAACCTACCTCCAAATCAAATGGCAAACGCTCTAGAACAAATAGACAACTTAAAAAGGATGAGAGCTATAGAAAAGGTGCCATCTATGGAACAAGGACAAGGATTTTACTCCAGACTTTTCCTGGTGCCAAGGAAGGAAAATCAATGGAGACCTATTCTAGACCTGTCCGCACTGAACACATACCTCATTGTCCCAAAATTCAAAATGCTGACTCTACAGCAGCTTCTTCCCATGCTGGGCAAGGAGTCTTGGCCGGTAACTCTAGATCTCAAGGAGGCATACCTGCACGTCCCCATACGACCAAATTGCAGAAGATACCTCAGATTTCTTGCAGGATCAGAGCATTATCAATTCTCAGCATTGCCTTTTGGCTTATCTACTGCCCAGAGTATTCACGAAATGCCTGGCATCAGTAATTGCTCATTGCAGGCTTCAGGGAATTCAAATTTACCCTTACCTGGACGACTGCCTGTTACAAGCGGACAACAAAAACAAATTAACAAAAGACTTGAAAAGGGTCATTCATCTACTGCAAGCCTTGGGATACACAGTCAATATAAAAAAGTCAAGGCTGTTGCCATCCCAAAGGATAACTTTCTTGGGTGCAGAACTGGACACATCAAATCAAATGGCATCCCTCACAGCAGAAAAACAAAAGCACCTTCCACTCTACTTCATGGCATTAACAACGCAGAACCAGCTTACAGCAAGGAAAGTTCTGCAAGCCCTGGGTTACATGGCATCCTGCATAATATTGATCCCACATGCCAGACTACATATGAGGAAGTTGCAATGGTACCTCAGGAATTTATGGTCTCAGCACAAGCATAGCCTAGAAACCCAAATTCCAATAATTCCATGCCTGAAGCAAGAATTCCGATGGTGGGCTCAGGCCTGCCAATTGAACAAAGGACTGCCCTTCCACAGCCCTCAACCAAGCCAGACTATCACCACAGACGCCTCAGACCTCGGTTGGGGGCACACATGCTGGACAAGTGCATACAAGGCTTATGGACTCAAGACCAGCTGAACCTACATATAAACCAAAAAGAGATGCTGGCAGTAAAACTGGCAATTCAGGCATTCAGACCGTTTCTCCAACAGGGACAATTACTGATAAGGACGGACAACACCACAGTTATGTGGTATATCAACAAACAGGGAGGCACACATTCATATCCTCTATGCTGGATGGCAATGGATCTCTGGAATGTGGCCCTAAGCCTCGACATACAGCTCAAGGCAATATTTGTGCCAGGAAAAGAAAACATACTAGCAGACATCTTAAGCAGGACTACCACGGATGCCCACGAATGGATGCTACATCCAGACATCTTCAAATCCATCACAAGGAAATGGGGACTACCAGAAATAGACTTATTCGCATCCTCACACAATCACCAATTGAAAAAATTCTGCACAAGGACATACCACCCACTTGCTTGGAAGGTGGACTCCCTATCTTTCAGTTGGGAAAACCTGACAGCATATGCATTCCCACCTCTTCCTTTGATGCACAAGGTGCTATTGAAGATCAAAGAAGACCACCCAAGGATCATCCTGATAGCTCCAGACTGGCCGAGGCAGCACTGGTACCCACTACTGAGGATTATGTCTCGGGAACACGCATGGCCTCTACCCCTGGTTCCTTTACTGCTAACACAGAACAACTTCAAAACCCTGCATCCGAACCTGAAAACACTGCAGCTAGCTGCTTGGAGCATTGCATAAGACAAAATAACCCAGAATTATCTCAAAGGGTTAAAGACATTATCTTGGAAGCTCGCAGACCCTCAACAAGAAAAACTTACTCAGCGAAATGGAAAAGATATCTCTTTTGGAGTGCAGCAAAAGGGCAGAATGTAGCACTGGTAAACATAGCTAACATCCTGGAATACTTAGCAGAGCTTTACCACAATGGCCTGTCTTACTCTTCCATTAAGATTCATGCGTCAGCTATTTCAGCAGAATACAACATGGATCCTCCAGTCTTCTCTCATCCTCTACTCAGGCAGTTTCTGAGAGGAATCAAAAATGTAAAGCCACCAAGGAAGCCACCATTGCCTACATGGGACTTAAACTTTGTGCTAGAAAAGTTGACACTTCCCCCTTTTGAACCAGCAGCAACAGCAGAATTACAGTACTTATCATGGAAAACTGCTTTCCTGCTTGCAATCACTTCAGCAAGAAGGGTTTCTGAATTACAGGCATTAATGGCAGTGCAACCCTTCCTTATCTTCCATCAGGATAGAGTGTCCATGAGAGCTAATCCTACCTTTATGCCAAAGGTGGTCTCCAGAGTATCTTTAAACCAAACAATCCACCTACCTACATTCTTCCCCAACCCACAGAACAGGGGAGAAAGACTGCTGCATACCTTGGATGTGCATAGGCAATTGCGCTACTACCTGGACAGAACCAAGAACAATAGAAAAACTGACCAGCTTCTGGTAGCATATGCCACAGGAATGGAAGGAAAAGCAATTTCAAAACAGACAATCTCAAAATGGATAGGAAATTGCATTAGATTTTGTTATTCTTATCATGGAAAGGCAACTCCAGAAAATATCAGACCTCACTCCACAAGGGCTACAGCCACTACTACAGCCTTTTTACGAGGAGTGGCTACAAAAGACATTTTAGAGGCTGCTACTTGGAGCTCCGTGCATACATTTGCCAAGCATTATAATCTACCTTTATACTCCAGATCCCGAGCAGGTTTTGCCACTGCTGTTTTGCAAGGGATCTTAACTACACCATAATCTTGTTAGGGCCTCCTCCCCCAGTTTGGCTATGGTATTCTACCCATTTGTTAGGACTGCAGATGCATCCTTGAAGGACATGGTACAGTTTTGTACCTACCATAAATGTAGATGTCCGAGAGGTATGCATCTGCAGTCAGGATTACCCACCCACCTTCCCCTCTGTGGTACTCCTAGGGTATTTGCCCATCTTGTAGCTAGCTGGGGGAATCTATTATGGTGTATTTGTTTGTATATATGTATATACATGTTTATTTCTATTTGCTCTCTGTTTGGAAACATTTGCATTTATCCAAATTTAGCCTTCCTAGAGGGCATCTGGGGCAAGAAACACTGAGGAAAATGGCGTCGGCTGATGCCTTTATACCCGAAGAACTGCAGCTATGACGTCGGGTGAAGTGCGACACCAGCCGAGGCCAGACCCAGACTTTGGAATCCGGCCGACCGAAGGGCTGCCTGAGGCCAGGACAACCCATTTGTTAGGACTGCAGATGCATACCTCTCGGACATCTACATTTATGGTAGGTACAAAACTGTACTTTTTATATATAGCTGGGGACTCATTATTTTCAAATGCTGTCGGGAAAATCTGGAATCAACTACCTCAGGAAATAGCAAACCTAGACTCTACATCCCTTTTCAAAAGACATATCAAAGAACATCTCAAAACTCAATGGCTATGTCCTTGTACTAATCCTGACTGAAATCATTCCTTAACTACTCCCAACTTCCCCCCTTTATTTTTCCCAACTTTCCCACTATAAAACAAATTTTTACTGTAGACAGATTTAACTTTGAGTTTGTCTTAAACATTTTTTTTTCTCTTTTTCTCTAGCACATCTTGAATTTTGTTTAGTATCTAACTGTAGAATGTTGCTTACCTTGTGATTTATATTGCTAACCAACTATTTTTCTGAAAGATTATGGTTCTGCTTTTTTGGTTTATTTGTGTTTTCTCTACATTCATACAAATGTCCACCTATGTATTTATTGTATGATGCTTATTATGATTTATTGTTAATTATTGTTTTACTTCTTGTAATTGGAGCTTTTCTCCCCGGGCCTCTACTGAAAACGGATAATTGTCCAGCTTGACTAGCCCGGTCACCAAATGTAAAATAAAAATAAAATAATAGTGTCCCAAGGATACAGATTTCACTTCCACACTTTACCAACTCCAAAAGGTTGGCAGGATCTACCTCCAAATCAGTGGGCAGAGGCCCAAAAGCAAGTACTCTCTCTCTTAAGCATAGGGGCTATTCATTTGGTACCAGAAGAGGAAAAAGGGACAAGGTTTCTATTCAAGACTTTTCCTGGTACCCAGAAAAGACAATTCATGGCGTCCTATCCCTAGACTTGTCTACTCTAAACACCTTTTTTGTGATTCCAAAATTCAAGATGCTGACTCTTCACCAATTGCTTCCTATGCTAGGTAAAGATGCCTGGTTGGCAACTTTCGATTTAAAGGAAGCATACCTGCACATCCCAATCAGGGAATCTTGTAGAAGATACCTATGCTTCAAAGCAGGCTGCACACACTGTCTGTTCTCTGCAGTGCCCTTTGGTTTATCTACTGCACCCAGGGTATTCACAAAGTGCCTAGCTCCAGTCATTGCATTTTGCAGGCAAAGAAATATCCAAATATACCCACACCTGGATGATTGTTTAATTCAGGCAGAAAGCCAGGAAATACTTTTGAAACATCTGGCCTTTGTACAAAGGGTGCTAACTTGTCTGGGGTACACCATAAACGAAAAGAAATCACACCTGGTACCCTATCAACAAATTATATTCCTGGGAGCAAGCTTGAATACAATTTCCCTGATGGCTTTCCTCACGCCAGAGAAACAAATTAATTTGACAACCTACTTCAAACAAGTGGCCACAAAAACCCTGCTATCTGCAAGGCAAATACTACTAGCCTTGGGGTTCATGGCCTCCTGCATTCTTATAATTCCATATGCAAGGCTGCATATGAGGAAACTACAATGGTATCTAAAAAGCCTATGGTGTCAACATTCTCGGGATCTAGAAGCAATGATTCCTGTCATACCTTGCCTACGCCTAGAGTTCCTTTGGTGGGCAGAGGCCTGCCACCAAAACAAGGGACTACCATTCACACTACCCCATGCCACCCAAACCCTAACAGATGCATCAGACTATGCATGGGGGGCTCCCCTGGCAGGGAAGTGCATTCAGGGCAAATGGAACCCAAGTTAAATGCACCTGCATATCGATCAAAAAGAAATGTTAGCTGTACAGAATGCTCTGACAGCCTTCAAGGACCACATTCTTCAAGGACAATTAATGGCAAAGATGGACAACACCACTGTTATGTGATACATAAACAAGCAGGGGGTACTCATTCTTACCCCCTCTGCAGCAACACAGCCTTGAGCTACCAAGTGCATTTATAAGCTCAGTTCCTGCCAGGGAAACTAAATACAGTGCAGACGAACTAAGCAAGAAACCTCATCGACCCACGCGAGTGGAAACTGGACCCAAGTGTTTTCAACATGTTGACAAGCAAATGGGGAGACCAAATATAGACCTGTTTGCCTCCCACCAGAACTATCAGTTGGACAAATTTTGCACAAGGACTCCCCACAGACAAGCTTGGAAAGTGGATGCTCTGTCCTTCAGCTGGAAAAACCTATAAGTTTATGCCTTCCCCCCTTCTGCCTGTGCTCTCCAAGGTACTACTAAATATCAAGCAAGACAAACCAAGGGCAATTTTGATTGCACCAGACTGGCCACGCCAACACTGGGTACCCCCTCTTGCTCAGTGTTACTGTTGGCCCCATGGCACCTGCCTCAGACTCCTACCCTGCTGTCTCAGCAGGAGAACCAGATTTGGCACCTTCAGCTTCAAACACTGAACCTGGCAGCATGGCTAATTACCTAATCTCTCCTTTACCATCCCTCAGTAAACCAGTGATGGGTATCATTTTAGAGGCAAGGAGGCCTAGTACTAGAAAATCTTATGCTGAAAAATGGAAAAGATTCTGTGCCTGGAACCAGTCACAAGGGATGAGCACAGCAATGCCAAATTTACCTCAGATTTTACAATACTTAACTGAGATGCTTCACAAGGGCCTGTCTTTTTCCTCAATAAAAATTCACTCCTCAGCCATTTCAGCTCATTATAACACAGAACCTCCACTCTTTTCTCTTCCACTGCTCAAGAAGTTCCTTAGAGGGGCCAAAAATTTAAGACCACCCAGGAGAGCTCCAACTCCAGCCTGGGACCTTAACTTTGTATTGGAGAAACTCACACTTCCTCCTTTCGAGCCAGCTGCTACTGCAGATTTAAAATTACTTTCTTGGAAAACAGCGTTCCTTTTAGCAATCACTTCAGCAAGAAGGGTATCTGAATTACAGGCCCTTATGGCAGTGGAGCCTTTCATCATCTTTCATGTTGACAGGGTGTCCCTCAGGACCAATCCCTCTTTCATGCCCATGGTGGTATCCATTGTGGCCCTTAATCAGTCCATTCATTTGCCAACCTTCTTTCCTAATCCACAGAGTAAAGGGGAATGGATACTGCACTCCTTAGATGTGCACAGACAACTTAGATTCTACTTGGACAGGACTAAACCTCAAAGGAAATCTGAACAACTGCTGGTGGCATTTGCTGCAGGGTCAGAGGGAAAGGCCATTTCAAAACAAACCATTTCAAAATGGATAGGTCATTGCATTAATTTCTGCTATATGCATCATGGAAAACCTATCCCACAGGGGATCAGACCCCACTCAACCAGGGCTGCATCTACCTCTACAGCCTTTTTCAGAGGCGTACCTACCAGGGACATCCTAGAAGCTGCTACCTGGAGCTCTGTACATACTTTCACCAAGCATTACCATTTACCAATTTTCTCTAAATCTAGAGCTGGCTTTGCCACTGCAGTCTTGCAGGGCCATATAGCTGGCCCTAATGCTATCTAATTTCCTCCTACCATCTTTAGCTTTAGGAATCTACCCAAATGTGATAACTGCAACAGTGAAACATGAAGAACATAGTACAGTTGTGTACACTTACCATAAATGTAGATGTTAGAGTGTATTCCCTGTTGCAGTCCTGGTTACCCTCCCTCCAGCCCCCTGACTTTTTTTGGCTATACCTCTTCTCTCCTTTACTATGCTTAAAAGCTTTTTGGTGTATTTGCTTTTTTGTTGGAGGTGTAACCTTGTATATTTATAGATCTAATTGCTTCCCATTGGGGGGACACCTGACATCTGGGGCAAGAAGAAAAACTGATGTAATGGTGTCGGCTGCATGTTTTATACCCCTGACGACCTGACGTCACAGAAGACAGCAACCGACACAGGACCTAAGACTTTGTTAATCAGGCCAACTGAGGGCTACTGCAAGCAGATAACTGAAATGTGATGACTGCAACAGTGAATACACTCGAGCATCTACATTTATGGTAAGTGTACACAACGGTACTTTCCCCAGTCAGATTGACCTCATTGGAGCAAGGGTGTCCCAGTTGATGCCATAGTTGTAGTGGCAGCCACTAAGAAGGAGCTAACGGAACAACAATCCTCCCTCTGTCCTCAGAACAGGGAGTCCAGAGCGATGGACAGGTTTGGAAAGCACATGTATGCCATAGCCACTTTCACACTAATGTCACTAAGTTACCTGGCACACTTTATTGCCTACAGAGAGATTTGATCAAAGAGCTCTCAAACTCTGAGTCCACATCTGTGGAGGACCTCAGGAAGGTTTCTCCTGAACTGCCTACTCTCTCATCCATTGCCAGTTCATTGATGAGGTCAATTTCCCATACAGGAAAGGGTACATCATGAGCAGCAGATTCATGCATAGCTGTTGAGAAACATGCCTGGATGCAGATGTGTGACTTCATGGAACCCATCAAGACTATTTTTGTTAATGCCATCTTTTTTGGCTCCTCCTTGTTTGGGCCATTGGTAGAAGATACACATACCTGCAGCGAGCAGGAGCTAAAGACGTCTGCTGTTGGAATCAAGTTCTGTACCCCTTAACATACATTTTCCAGGAATCAGGTAGGTGGTAAGAATCTGTGGCTCTGATGTCCGTTTTCATTTTGTCCTTAACCGATGTGTTAGGATACAAGCCCTGAGATTCTACTCTGCCATTGCAAAAGCTCATGGCAACCTTGAACAATCAAGCTTCTCCCTTACCCAGAATGCACCAACTCTTATTACCTCAGATCTCATTTGCCGCTTCCAGCAAAAAGATGTAGTCCTTTGTTCTCTGGATCTTGGAGTAATAAGTGGCTTTAAAACTTAACTTTGTGCCTTTAATCGCTCTTAAATCTCTCAAAACTTTTTTTTGTTAATTGGTTAGTTTTCTCCCTTACCTTTTTACATTGAAATCTCTGTTGTCCTTTTTGCAATTAGTGGTATTTATTGTTGCTATTGTTGGTAACGTCTTTCTCTCTATCCCTTCAATGTTTTGTTGTAGTCTTCAATACCATTGCGGTACTTTTTCCCTTTCTGCCTTAAAAAAAAAAAAAAAAAAAGTTTTAGTTCATAAATCAGTTACAGGTTACTACAGCCAATAACACTGCTGGAGAAGCACTATTCTCCAGCACTGTAGCCAAGTTATGGAACACCCTCCCCACCACAATAACCTCTGTACCGTCATGCATCCACTTGAAAGCTTTACTTAAAGCGCACCTAAAAACATGCTGGCTGTGCCCTTCTAAATCTTCCCTTTAACTTCTCCCACTCCATCTGCCCTCTACCCCTCTTCCACCCCACAAACTACTTTGATTACAGCAAGCTCTGATACTTCCATGCCTATCTACTTATTATATGGCAGTAACTTCTTATTATAACAATTGTTAATATCTGCTGTGATTTTGTGGCTGGAACAGATGCTAGTTATCTACTGAATGTACTTCTGTAACTGTTTGCAATATTTTAATTGCTAGGATTCTTCATTTGTAACTGTGTCTGTAATATTTTAATTTGTGAAGCTTTTCTCCCTGGGCCTCCTCTGAAAATGGACCTGCGTCTATTCGGACATTCCGGGTCAACAAATGTAAATAAAATAATAAATAATTGTTTAAAGTTATATTTCTGTTTTACCATTGTTTTTTTTTTCTTTTGTGATGGCTGACAAGGAAAAGAGCCCGGCGGGGTTTAAAAAAAAATGTGGTCAGAAGATTCCTATGTCTGACTCACTTTTTGCTTGGGCCCTCTCCACCTCCAGGGGAATTGCACAATCTGCCACGCTTTTAACCGTAGAGTGTTGGTAGATAGCAGAAATAAAATTATTAATTTGATGAAGCTATATCTGGACCATCCAAGGAAAAAACTCAAGAAAACATCTCTCACTTTTCCTAGCACCTCTTTTGCATCTTTCAGGTCCTCAGAAAAATCCATGAAAAGAACATCTTCAGATCCTATAGTTTTTTTTTTTTTGATCCTATGAAGAAGAAACAAAGATGATCTGATCCAGCTGCTTCTTTGTATTTGTGCAAGTCCAAATTCAAAAGCCCCTGGATCCAACAGCTTCTTTGCATCTGAAGTTTCTGAAAAGCAAGGACTTGTTGGATCTGAATACCATGGATCACATACCTACTTTACTGGCTTTACCTAGAACAAGGTACTCCCCTTCGTTGGGCCTGGTTCCATCTAGAGTACCTTCTCCCTTTTTGGAAAGACAAAAATCTCCATCAGCTCTCTCCACCCGATTGTCTAGGAGTCTCACTAAAGATGTAGAGAGGCTAGTGAGAGAGATTCTCTTGGTGCAAAGCCAGCCTGCCTTTTTCTCTGCAGCTAACCCATTGGATCAGGAAGCCAATACATCTACAACTGCTCCACTACCAGTTCCTCCTTTGACTCCTATTCAGGTTTCAGAGCCCTCTAATCAGAGTCATCCGCCACAGTCACCTTTGGATCAGAGGATTTTTATATTCCAATATGAGACTTGCTTTGAGCTCTTAGGGCCAGTTGAATCAGGAGAGCTCTGTGAGCGGATTCTACCCCATGGGGTCCGAGGTGCTGCAGTCGACTCCGAAGGTTTCTGAGCCTTCTGTTTATCTTGGAGCATCAACGGTCAGTTCAGGTCTGACTTTGTCTTAGGGGTGGCTGTCCTCGGAGCAGGGCAGAACTATGGGTCAGAGGCTTGCCTATCAGAACTGGGTCCTTATATCTGTCCAGGACAGTCTGCCTTTAGGGTTTTGGAAAGAGAGCTCTGTCTGTATCTCCGACCCAGGTGGTGCTTCCCCCACTGGATCCTTTGTCTACTTCTGTTCCACCTGTGCACCTTGAGTCTCAGCTGTCCAGTTTACAGGGGCAACCGATACCAAAACCCCAGACTTCCCACCAGGGTATTCCCCTCCCCTTCTGATACCTCCCTGGAATATCCCACCGAGGAGGTCCCTAAGAAGAGGGTATGCAAAAGCAAGCATATAGATTCTCCTGAATCTGTCACAGAGGCGACAGATTTTTGAAGAGGACGATGAAGTCCCCATGGTCACCTCCTGACTATTTCTCATTTGAAGACATCCATGAGATCCTGAAAGAGAGGTGGCTGGAAGCCCAGCAACCCTTCAGAGGAGCCTGTGCTACTTTCTGGGTGACCCCGTCCGCTGACAACCTCCTGGAGTTGGTCTCACAGCAGGCATGGAAGGAACCTGACATATTTAGCCCATTGCTAGGAAACCAGATAATATGACCCCTTCGAGACAATTTGGTCAAAAGGCCCTTCTGTTGATGCTGTGGTCATGATGGCAGCCACCAGAAAGGAACTTGCTGATTGAAAGTACCTTTGCTCATCCCCCTGACAAGGAGTCATGGGCAATAGACAGATTTGGGAAGTGTGTCTATGCTTTAGTAGTCTTTGCTTTAGGGCCTGTGAACTGTCTGGTACATTTTACTAGACTTCAGATGGATCTGATTAAGGAACCTTCAGGTACCCTAGCAAGAACAGTGTCTGAAGAGGTGAAAGATTCCATTACTTCTCAGCTGGCGACCCTACAATCTATTTCCAACTCGTCCATGAGGCTTACTTGTAATGTGGCAAAAGGAACCTTAAGGGCAGTAGGTTCAGGCGCAGCCATTAGGAGACGTGCTTGGATTCATTTGTGCGATTTTGAGGATAATTTTAAGTCTATATACGTCAGTGCTCCTTTTGAAGTCACCTCTCTTTTTGGTCCCATAGTAAGAGACACGTTGTCCAGGTGTGTGAAGGATGGAAAAGACCCTTTCTGCTGTGCGCGTACATTTTCCAACCCCCCCCCCAAAGATCCTTTTTGAGGAGTCATTGAGGTGGTGGAAAGATGTGGTTCAAGAAATCACAAGGATCTTTCCAGGACACACATGGACGGTCTTCCTAAAGAGGCAGAGGGGGAAGTTCAAATAGTAGACACTGCCCTCGTGGCAGAGAAGGCCCACAATATCAAAGGTGTAGAGAGTCTTTCTTTGGCAAAACCTTCCAGTGCTCCTGGAAGGCGACCCAATTTGTCTCCTTGTGGAGGCAATCTAGGGTCGTTTGTCCCTGCACTGGAATGCCTGGCAACAAATAATGAAAGATACCCAAATGACCATTTGGATTTTCTGGCATTGTGTTTTGTTTTTATTTAAATAACGAAAGATACTTGGGAGCAGAGGATCATATCCAGAGAATATATAATTTCATTCTCCTTTCTTCCTTTAAATTCTAGGAAAATCCTCTATGTTGCACTCAGAGGGAACAAGCAGCCATTTAAATACAAAAGCTGCTAAACAAAAGTCATCTAAGAGGTCCCCCATTCCAGAAAGGATCTGGAACTTACTCAGGATTCATTTTAGTGCCAAACAAAACAGGGCACTGGAGACCAGATGTCCTTCAAGGATGCATCTGCAGTCATAACATATGGGTTGTCCTGCCTCAGGCAGCCCTTCAGTCGGCCGGATTCCAGAGTCTGGGTCTGGCCTCGGCTGATGTCGCACTTTCCCCAACGTCAGAGCGTCTGGGGTATAAAAGCATAAGCCGACGCCATTTTCCTCAGTCTTTCTTGCTGCGTGTTGCCCGAAGCAGAAGCAGTTCGCAAGTGCCGGTCGGTCAGCTCCTGTGATTCAGCTACCGAAGACTTCGAAAAAGCTAAGTACCCCGTTGGGGACTCTTTCTTGCCTCAGCCGATGTCAGATAAAGTAAATAATTGTTTAACTTGTGGGAAACAAATACCTCATAAGGATTTCCACTCTTACTGCCTCCCTTGCTTAGGCCCAGACCACGACGTCTTGGCCTGTTCAGCCTGTGCTTCCTTCAACCGACGAACTCTTAGATGTCGGTCGGAGTTTGCAGAGGAATTCTTTTGGGCTAATTTTGCATATGAACTTTGTTCGAAAGACAGAGTTCCAGATGGTCATGGTTCAGTCCATTCTTCCCTTTTTTGGAGAAGGATGACTTGATGTGCTCTGTAGGTTTCCAGGATGTGTACTGTCATATAAAAATGAACATATGATTCAGGAAATTCTTATGCTTCTGGATGGGAGCCAGTCATTACCAGTTCAGAGCACTGCACTTTGGTCTCACCACAGCCCCCAGGGTGTTCAAATGCATGGCAGTGGTAGCAGCTCACTTGAGACTGCACAGATTCCGGGTGTTTCTTTACTTAGACAACTGTCTCATCTCTGCCCCAACCAAGCATCGACTCATTATAGGAAGAGAAGAATTAATGCATATTTGTGCCTGATTAGGCATAACCATAAATTTAGAAAAATCACATCTTAAACTCGGACTATAGAGTTCATAGGAGCACTGCTTGCCACACGATCTTCCTCTCTCCAGAATTTGAAGTTTAAGATCGCAAGTCAACAAGATACTTTGCAGTACCACTGTCCCAGCTCTCCCAGTCCTACAGACACTAGGTTTGATGGTGACAGCAATAACCCTTGTTCCACTGGCCAGATTCCACATGAGGATTCTTCAGTGGTTGCTGGCATTTCAGTGGTCAGTACTTCAGCTACTCTTATCCACTCGAATACGAATCACCAGCCCATGCAGGAAAGATCTGAGGTGGTGGATGTAGTAGGAGCAACTGCTACAAAGCCCTTTATTTGTCCCTTGCCCAACCCAAGGCCATAGTGACTACGGATACTTCCCAGTTGGGCTGGGAGGGGGGGGGGGCATTACCTTGGAAAGATGGTCCAAGGCATGTGGTCCCCCAGAAGAGGCACATTTGCATATAAAAGTTCTTGAATTGAAAGCAGTGGTTTTATTATTGCAAGCCTTTCCGGAAGCTTTCCCATCGGGAACAATTACAATACAGACGGACAATATTTCAGTGGTTTTGGTATATCAGCAAACAAAGAAGGAACCAAATCATACCTTCTGTGTCGAGAAGCACTAGGGGTGTGGCAATGGGCAATCTCTTCCTAACACTTTCTCTTAGTAATGCACATTCTGGAGGAAGTCCGATGTGCTAGCAAACTGAGCAGGTGCATTGAGTTACCTCATGAATGGTCCTTCAGCCAGAATAAAAGCAGAAATTAATTTCTGCAAGTGGAGCTAGCTTTGCTGCAATCTGTTTGCATCTCCCCTAAACAAGTGCAGCAGCTACTTTGCCTTCATCCCCCCACAGGGAGAGTCACCGAGGGATGCTGTCCTCCACGATTGCCCCCCGATTTACTGTACACATATCCCCCGAGCCCTCTAATACAAAACTTCCTTCAGAAAGTTGCCAAGTTGAAGGTAGGATGTTATGTGATCCTATCTCGCCTACATTCTGACTGATGGGTTCGGAGCCGATCCCTCGGCTCCGACTCGGCACGCTTATGCCAAAGAGCGAAGTCTCTTATTGGCTGAGCTTACTATATCCCAGGATGCACCACTACCAATCCCCCAGATCTCGTTTGCCGCTAACAAGTGAAGACGTGGTCTCGAGCTGGCTGAGCTAAGTAGTGATTATTTTCACTAACTTTCTGTCAGGAATTTCTTTATTCTTCAACTAAAAGCTGTTTTAACAGCTATCTTGTGTTTAGAGTGCGTTTGGAGAAATTTACTTGGTAAATTCTTGTGTTGAGTGTTGATTGACTAGGAGTACCTCTTGTGTGGAAAGGCCTTTCCCGGTCTTTTTAGTTGTTAGGTGACTTCTGTTCTGTTTAGGGATCTCGGATCCTTTATACTGCTGATAGTTTCTTTTTCTTTAAAAAGAAGGACAAAGCAGAGAATGTCTTTTTCTGTCATAATTACAGTGTTTGTACTGTGTTTGGCTAGTTCACTGAATAATTTACCGGAATGTCTCAGGTTCCTAGGCCTTCAGGCTTTAAAAAGTGCACCAAGTGCAACTTTAAAATGTCTATAACAGATGACCACTCTCTCTGTGTTTGGGTGCAAAACATTTGCAGGAGTCCTGCAGCGTGTGTCACGCTTTTTCCTCGAGGGTCCTCCAAGAGAGGAAAAATAAACTCATATTAAAAGGCCTTATAAAACCCTCCTTTGAAGAAGCTTTAGCATCCTCTCCTTCTCCTGCTAAAAAGAAAAGGGCGTTGGCTCCGACCAGTCCGTCGGATCCGACCGCCAAAAGACATAGGCAGGTTTCTCCTTCGGCTCCAAGGACTTCGGAGCCGAGGGCGGAACGGTCTGCCTCGATGCCACCAGTCTCGACTCCTCTGGCTTCGGAGCCAATGGCTGGGGCATCGAGAGGCGGGTCACCTTCGTCGGCTCCACTGGCATCGGAGCCGATGAAGGTTGTCCGCTCAGACACTTCCTCCTCGGCGCCGAAGTCCTCCTCGGCACCGATGGAAACTAGTTTGGGTATTCCTTCGGCGCCGATAGTCATCGAGTCGCCTCGGAGCCGGTCCCCTAGCCCCTTGGGGCTGTTGGAGAGGCCATCTCAAACCCGTTCAGTATCCTCTAGGTCATAGAGGATGTCAGATTCGGACATAGACAGGGTGCTCCAAAGACTGTCCCAGCCCCCAGTCTTTCAAAATTTTGTTCCGGCCCCGACCCAGTTGGCTCCGGAGCCGACGACCCATGCCCATGTCATTGCCATTCCTCCTCCGACCGCTTCGGCTCCGTCGGAGCAGGTGCTGTTGGAGCCGGTGGAGGTCTTAGGGTCGGCTCCGACCCTTACTCCAACCCCGGCCTTCGGGTCCGAGTTTGGTACACGGACTTCTTCGGCTGGACCCGGGGGTGATGTTTCGGACCTATGCTTTCGGTTCCGAGCCTCCCTCTCGGTGCTTGGCTGCGGGACTTCCGTCTGCTATCATGGCTCGGGGACCGGACACTCCCAGGATTCTGGGGTCCGGCTTTCAGAGCTATGAGGAGTGCCTTGGCCAAGTCTTCTTGCCATCTCTCCGGCTTTACCGCACCTTCCCTGGGCGTGGAGACTGGGTCTTTGGCAGTTCCCCTGTCCTTAGGCAGCGGAGCCCTGGGCCTGAGGTTACCCCCACTGGGGTTCCCTCCTCCTGAGGGTTCTTCGAGTTGTCTTCAGAGGAGCCCCAAGGAAGAGATCGTGCAAGAGGAAGCATGTGGACTCCCCGAGTCTATTACATCGGACACTGATCTTGATGATGCGGAGGGGTCCCGAAGTCGCCTCGGATGATGTCTCGTTTGCAGACATTTTAGAGATCCTCAAACAACGAGGCGGCTGGATATCCAAACCCCCCTCTGCTGATGAGTCAGTGCTTCTCAAGGCCTTTGGGGCTCAGCCCTCCGCCTCCTGGGTGTCTCCGCCTTCGACGAGCTCCTGGATTTGGTTTGTCGGAGGGCGTGGGAACATCCAGATACCGTGGAACCCAGTGCCTTCTCGTCCTAACAAATTTTTGTCTGCCCCACCCGAGAAGGAGTTCCTGACTAAAGGCGTGGCTGTAGATGCCATGGTGGTGGCATCTGCTACACAACAGGACGTGGCAGAGGCTTCAACGTCCGTCCATCCTCCTAATAAGGAGTCTAGGAGCATGGACGATGCGGGAAGCGCACCCTGACTTCAGCGGCCTTTACTTTAAGGTCCCTGAATTATTTGGCACATTTTACCAGGCTTCAGAGGGATCTGGTCAAGGAGCTGTCAGATTCCCTCTCGGGTAACCTACCTGAGCAGCTAGCCCAGTCGGTTAGCTCTCAGTTGGCTATCCTTACTTCAATTTCTAACTCGTCCATGAGGCTCATTTCATATGCGGCAAGGGGCGGGTAGAGCGGCAGGCACAGGCGTGGCTCTACGGAGACAAGCCTGGCTCCGCTTGTGTCATTTTATGGAGGCCTTCAAGTCTTCCTTCGCGACGCTCCCTTTGATGGGTCCTCTTTGTTTGGACCTAAGGTTAAAGACACTCTTACCCGCTGTGAGCAAGAGGGAAAAACTTTATCTGCCGTAGGTGCATGTTATTCCACTCCCTTTCGGCCTTATCCCAAGGCTAAAGGAGGAGGGAAGATGTGGTTCTGCAAATCACGTAAGTTTTTCCCTCAACAGCAGGAAGATTCCCCTTCCAGAGGCAGAGGACGGGGAAATTTTTCTGGGAGACGCCGTCCCAGAGGCGGCAGAGGGCCCCGCAATTCTGGAGACCGCGAGTCCTTTCGTGGCTCTTCAGCCTCCCACACTTCATGAGGGATTGCCCGGCTGTGCTGCTCCGGAGCCAGTCGGGTGCCGTTTGGCCAAGCACCTAAAAGCCTGGGAGTCTATCACTCAGGACAGATGGGTGCTTCGGATTATTGCCGGAGGTTACACCATTCCCTTCACACACTCACCCCCACCGTCCAAAAATCCCGGACCCACCACCCAGTCAAAGGGAAATTGCAGCCGCAGAAGCTTTAAAGCTGCTAGAAAAAGGAGTCATCCAACCGGTCCCCACAGACCAGATCGGATCCGGAAATTACTCAAGGTTCTTTTTAGTGCCAAAAAAGACAGGGGACCTGAGACCAATATTGGATCTCAGCAGACTAAACCAATCCGTCACGAAATCCAAATTCGAATGGTCACGTTACAATCCATTCTCCCATTGTTGGAGAAGGATGTTTGGATGTGCTCCATAGATCTCAAGGACGCCTATTATCACATACCGATACATTGGGCGTCCAGGAAGTATCTGCGCTTCAGCCTGGGAGACAGTCATTTCCAATTTTGTGCACTGCCCTTTGGTCTCACCACAGCCCCCAGGGTGTTCACCAAGTGTTTGGCAGTAGTAACTGCTCACCTGAGGAGTCTTGGATTCCAAGTGTTTCCCTATCTGGACGACTGGCTCCTGACTGCCACCACCAGTCATCTACTAATGGACAACCTCAAAGCCACCATTTCCCTGGGTGCTACCCTGGGAATTACATTCAATTGGTCAAAGTCTGTCTTGCTGCCCTCTCAGCGCATAAGGTTCATAGGAGCAGAGATAGACTCAAAATTGATGCTGCTTTTCTTCCTACCGAAAGGATTCAAACTTTACAAGGCCAAGTTCAAGCCCTGCTTTCAAGATCCAAGGCCCCAGCCAGGATGGTCCTTCAACTTTTAGGTTCGATGTCTGCCACGGTTCTCCTAGTTCCTCTGGCAAGATTGCACATGAGGATTCTTCAGTGGCTATTATCGACTCAATGGTCCTTTCAGGATCTTCCCCTCAATCACCCCATTATGATTACAGAAACGTGCAAACGGGACCTTCGCTGGTGGCTTCAGCCGTCCAATCTGAATCAGGGAAGTCCTTTTGTTATACCCCCTCTGGTGGTCACCCTGACGACGGATGCCTCCCAGACAGGGTGGGGGGGCATTGTCTGGGCAGGTTAGTTCAGGGTTCCTGGCTTCCAGACGAAACCTTTCTCCACATCAATGTATTGGAGATGAGGGCTGTACTTCTGTCCCTACAGGCCCTCCACAAGTTTCTCCCTCAGGGCATTATCGCTATCCACACAGACAACATGTCGGTGGTCTGGTATCTAAACAAACAAGGAGGGACCAGATCTTACCCCTTTGCAGAGAGGCCATGAGGGTGTGGGAATGGGCTGTAGCTACCAGCCGTTTCTTGGTAGCGACCCACATTCCCGGGAAATCCAATATATTGGCAGACAGATTAAGCAGGACAATTCTCTCTCCTCACGAGTGGTCCCTGAACGAAACAGTAGCAGCTCAGGTTTTCAGAAGATGGGGGACGCCGTGCTGCGACCTGTTTGCAACACCACAAAACACAAAGTGCAAGAGGTTCTTCTCCTTGACTCCACATCAGGGGGAAGCAGCTATGGATGCTCTAGCACAACCTTGGCCAACAGGGCTACTTTATGCCTTTCCTCCGATTCCACTTCTCTCCAAAGTCATTCAGAAAGCTTCTCAATTGGGGTCCACAATGATACTAATTGCTCAAGACTGGCCTCGTCAGGTATGGTTTCCTACCTGAAGAAACATGCGGTGGACGATCCTTGGGTTTTAGATCTAACTCCGGATCTGCTAATTCATCAGTCGGGACGACAACACCAGTCCCTTCACACTTTGAAGTTGACAGCTTGGCTCCTCCACTTCCGACTTTAGTCAGAAATCACACCTTAGACCCGGAAGTTATTCACATTTTATCTTCGCCCACAAACCCACCACTAAGAAATTGTACCTCAGTAAGTGGAAGAGGTTTGCTATCTGGGCTCAACTCAGGGGCTTAGACCCTATCACTGCCCGATCCCAGAGGTTTTGAAATTTTTAACATCCTTGTTTAATCAAGGATCTTCAGTCTCTACTATTAAAGTCCAACTGGCAGCTATCTCTAAATTTCACGAATCCATGGATCCACCGTTGATGAGCAGCAGATTATGCAAAACTTTCATTAAAGGTGCGGGCTGTTAAGACCCCAGTTTTTCATCCTGCACCTCCGTGGGATCTTGATTTGGTGCTTCGTGCATTAACATCTTCCCCTTTCGAACCGGCTGCTACATGTGAGTTAAAATATCTGTCTTGGAAAACTGCCTTCTTAGTTGCAATTACCTCTGCAAGAAGAGTTTCAGAGCTTCAAGCCCTATCTATCAAACCACCGTACTTGATTTTTCACAAGGATAGAGTATCACTTAGGCCTAACCCATCTTTTGTCCCAAAGGTCTGTTCTAATCTCTGTCTCCAACAATCTCTAGAGCTACCAGTTTTCTTCCCAAAATTCTCCAATGAAGCAGAATACACTCTCCATAAATTGGATGTTCACAGGCAATTGCGCTTCTATCTAGACAGGACTCAGCAAATTCGTAAATCAGACCAGTTGTTTGTGTCCTTCTCAGACAATAAATTGGGTAAAACCATCACAAAAGCTACTATCTCCAAATGGATTAGAGATTGTATAACTCAGGCTTATTCCTCTTCAAATAAGCAACTTACAACATCTATCAAAGCTCACTCTACCAGAGCTATGGCTACTTCTATAGCTTTTCATTCCAAGCTTGCTATTTCTGAGATTTGTGCTGCGGCTACTTGGTCCAATCCGCACACTTTCATTTCCCACTATAAATTGGATGTGGCATCTAAAGGGCGAGCATCATTTGGTTCCACGGTACTCAGGAGTGTTTTCCAGTGAGCCACCCAGGATTCAGGTGCTAGGACGCTGTCCCATCAGTCAGAATGTAGGCGAGATAGGATCACATAACATCTTTTAGTTATGTACTCACCATAACTTCAGATGTTTGGGATCCATCTCGCCTACATTCCTAATACCCACCCTCCTTCCCCCGGCCTTGGAGATCAGAAGAGATTGAATGGTTTTGAGTTCTACTGTTTTATCTTGTTTCTTCTGACGATGTTATATAAGCAGTGCTTGCATGTGTGCATGTATGCGGACAAACTAGATCTGGGGGATTGATAGTGGTGCATCCTGGGATATAGTAAGCTCAGCCAATAAGAGACTTCGCTCTTTGGCATAAGCGTGCCGAGTCGGAGCCGAGGGATCGGCTCCGAACCCATCAGTCAGAATGTAGGCGAGATGGATCCCAAACATCTGAAGTTATGGTGAGTACATAACTAAAAGTTATTCTCATTGCACCCTTTTGGCCTCAACAAATTTGTTTCCCCTTTCCTTTGGCCTCATATCATATTTCTCAGCTGTACAGATTTTTGCCTCATAATTTTGGTCTGTTTTTCATAAATTTGTGTTTTCTCTGGCAAATTAGTGGCAAATCATTAAAGATTGAAGTTAGAAACTAATGACAGATATTCAGGGCTGGTGTTAGCTTTTTGGGGGCCCCCAGCAGATGTCAAGCTAGGAGCCCCCTAAGCACTTTCTAGTCTATGTACCACCCTGTCACTGCCACCCTTCCTAAACAACCTTTTAGTTCATGCTGCAAACTTTTAGGAGTAGTATGCACACACTGACCTTTAGCTACAATATTCTTACATTACAAGACTTGTGTACTACACTGTGTTGGCCCATCTCACAAAGGGACATTTACAGTTACTGGTATTTAGTTGCAGCAATGATATATTGCAGGAACTTTATATACAGGTCTCGACTTAGGTGAAATGGTGTCCTAGGCATATACAGTTTCAGACCTCTCCCATACACACAATAGCCTCCAGTCTTCCCCTCCCCATCTTGGACTTCGCATACTGTGCACATTGCTTTATTTCTTCCTTTTCTCACATTTTGTCTTACTTTTCAGCTTTTTCAAGACGCTATATGCTCTGAAGTGCATTTTAAAGTTTTTTTTTCTTTTTACACACCTTTTTATCCAATAATGGCTTGAACAGAGATTATGATTAAGTAAAGAAAGTGTTGCTGTTCAGCTTTAGCTTTTATTGCATCCTTTCAACATACATTTCCTGACCAAGACAGTACCATAATAACCATTTAGGAAATAAAAGAATTTGTTTTATTTTTTTTTCTTTCAAAGAAGATGTAAGCTGTACCCAAGGGTTAATGTTCAAATACGACAGAAAAGTAGCTCACAATAAACTAGCAACCCTTTGTTGTCTGGATACACAGGTCCTATCTGGGAACTATCTGCCTTCCCAGTCCCTTTCAAAAGGCTGCTTATGCATCCCTCTGGTGTTAGACTAGGATGAAGGCAGAGGTTCAGATTGCCACAGTCGTGTATTTCAAGGGACTGCTGATATACATATACTTAGTAGGTCTCCTCACTCCTCAACCCAAACTATCAAAGGCAGCCATCTGTATATGTGTCCTAAGTGTGATTGTGAGGAAAGTGAAAAAATGATGATTATAGTAACGTATTCTACTTTGTTCTTCCTACACAAGCTGTAGTAATCTTTGTTGGATATCTCTGAGGTATGTGAGAAAAGTAAAAGAAACAATGACCACACCATCCTCAAACTAAGCACAAGCTTTAATGACCAGTTTACTATCATAATTCCGGGGGAAGGTCTGACGACCACAGGATGCCAAAATTTGGTAGGCTGAACCCGTGTTGTCAAACCTTCATTCATGTGAGTATTTGGTTAGCGAATGCAATGTGCATTTGCACATATGTGGTCGGCCTTCTGAGAAGATCACTGTCCAGTGTGGATCAGGATATTTGCCCTTTTCCCCACTGTAGTGCAATCTCGGAGTAGGAATATTTAATCTGCGGGGGTGTGGGGGTACAGTCCTCCACATCGGAGGGCAGAGAGGGGCTTTTTCCTGCTACATAGTCTTGTCCCGTTGTATGCAGTGTTCGACATCAGTCCACGGATGTCAAGAATGGTTGAAGACTCATTAGGAAGTTTGTGAGATTCTGACCTTCTCGACATTCCATTTTGAATATCTGAGTCAATGTTTTAGCTTGAAATGTGTTGTGAACGTCGATCATATGATAGTAAAGCTTATTGACCTCATGTGCACACCTCTAAGATTGACTGTGAGGAATAACACCACAACCCCCCATATAACCTACAGCAGCTTTCTGTACACTCATCTGAATGGGGCTGATTTTAGAATGGGTGCAGTTGAGAGCAGAGGCCATTATCAGTTTTATCCTAACAGTGTCATATCACAGCCCTGTTCAGGTTAAAGAGCATAATCAGAAAATTAATATATTTTTTCTCCTGATTTTTCCTTAAAGTGTTTGTGAGGCCCCCACGCAGTCAATGAATGTTTAGGGAGCCCCCCCTGTATCCATTTATACAGTCTAGGGAGTAAGGATCCCCCAGAGTCTTAGAAGATCTAAGTGTCTGAATGTACAGTTATATATTTTATGACCTTCTCAAATATACTTTCTTGTTAGCTATAGTTTTTACTAACACCCAGAAGAATAATGTGTGTCCTGGAATTATTGTGTGTGCACAGATAAAACTCACTATCATTTTTACAAACACACACGCACACACATCCGCACAGAGTAATGTTTAAAATGTGTTCCTGATTTTGAGCCTTTATTCTGCTATTATTGGTATTGCACTGAATTCTTCAGTGAAGAAGTTGAGAGTTACAGTATCTCGTATTCTGCAAGTGTTTATAAAACTCCCTAAAAGAGAAAACCATCAATGAAGATCAGAAGTGTTAGCGCTTCTTAAAATCCAAGGTATGCATGGACACTGGTCACTGGGCTGCTGACCTCTCTAGTACTTACCTTGCTCATGTTCATTATCAGCTTTATCCTAACAGAATCATGTCAAAGCCCTGTTCAGGTTAAACAGAATAATCATGAAATTAATAAATTTTTCTTCTCATTTTCTCCAACCAGCATCAGCATTTGTGGGGTCCCCACACAGTGGAGGATGATTAAAGGGGGCCCCCTTGCAGCCACAGGTATTGCAGGTACCAGAAGTTGGCTATGTTGTTAGTTTTAGTGTACAGAATGTCCACCAGCAGGGTTTAACTAAACCATGGGCTCTATGTTGGTGGTAAAATATTTAATGGAATTGTGAAGGCTCTTGCTTGATAAAACGCTGTTACTATAAGCAAAGATATTTTTGAATTTTAAAGTAAATATAAATAAACATTATTACCCACCTGCTTTATTAAGTATACAAGATTGATGTACAAGCTTTTGTTGGTTTGATAGACATGTTACAAAATATCTAAGTAAGATAACTTGCTGTGGTTGGGGGAGCCCCCCAGGAACAGGGGGCCCCCAGCGACCGCAGGGTTCGCTGGTGCCTAAAGCTGGCTATGCAGATATTTGAGTTTCAGATTTCATACCCTTCAGAAAATTCATGCTAATTTAACTTGTTTATTTACGGGGATAGTCCAACTGGGCTAACAGCCCATTTTCAGTGGAGGCCTGGGGTGAAAATCTCCAAAACCAAAAGCAAAAATAGAGTAATGGACTAATAAGCCAGACAGTAATGGTAATAGTTATTGCAGTATACAATTACATAGTATTTAAACATACACAAAGTAAAATCCTGTAATAAGTAATCTAATAGAAAAAATAGTTAATGCAGGCAGAAAGAAAAGTAAGATAGGCATATAGTTGATACAGTACAATGTATTTATAGCTTAAATATACTGTAAATATTAAGGAAAAAGATACACACCTAACAAGAGTGGTCAGAAGACCTGTTATTCTATCAACTTTCTAAGTTTGTAAGAGCAATATCTAAAAATTGTCCCTATTTTTGGGCCTTTGTCCCACTTTTATTTGATGATGTCCAGATTCTTTGCTCTGAGAGGTTGAGAGGCGTGGCCTCATTTGATCCATCAGTTCTGGATTCTGGATCCAACTCTTAACCTGCTGGCTCACCCGACAGACATGGTTCATCTGGACTTTCCAAATCCCAAGCTGACTGCTTGTTTTCTCCATTTTCAGTAATAGCCAGACAACCTATGCTGTCTTCCCTTGTGCATCAGATTCTATTATCTTCACTCAGACCATCTACAAGAAAAGTGTTTGCTACCAAATGGAAAAGATTTGTACACTGGCACTTCAAAATAATGTGGAACCCTCTTCTGCCCCAGTTCACACAATCCTAGAGTTCTTATCGTTGCTTTTTAATCAAGGGGCAATTTCTTCCACAGTAAAAGTCCAATTCCAGTTTCCATGTTTGCTTCCCCCTTGCTTCCCATACACTTTGTAAGGTCTTTCTAGGAGGAACACTTCTGTTGAAGACCCCCTGTTAAAGATCCTACTCTTCCATGGGACTTAACATTGGTGCTGCAAGCTTTGGTCCTTCCGCCCTTCGACCGGCTGATAGTTTCAATCTAACATTTCTGTCTTGGAAGACTTTGTTTCTAGTGGCTATTACCTCTGTCAGACGGATTTCAGAAATTCCGGCTCTGTCACTAAAACCTCCATACTTAATTTTTTCATAAGGATAGAGTTGCTTTGTGAGCAAATGCATCCTTTTTGCCAAAAGTGATATCAGATTCCATCATTAACCAATCTACCAGTCTACCAGTTCTCTTCCCAAATTATGCAAATAAAGGTGAATATTTGTTGCATTCACTGGATGTGCATAGGCAGTTTTGTTGCTACTTGTACAGAAAAAAAACACTTCAGAAATTCAGATCAGTTGTTTCCTTTGCAGAAAGGAAATTGGGCAAGCCAGTGTCTGGAGTTCCCTAGCCAAATGGCTTACCAATTGCATTTCTTTCATTTAAGATAAATTGAACTTGCCTTTAATAAAGTAATTGTGTGCTTACTCTACAAGATAGCTGCTTCCACATACTTTCATTCAGGAGTGTCCATGGAAGACATTTGTCTAGCTGCAACTTGTGCTTCACCTCACATCTTCATCTCTCATTGCAAACTAGATTTAGTTTCTAGAAGTAGGGTATCATTTGGCTCAATGGTGCTAAGGAATATTTTTCCTTGAGGCCACCCTGGGATTCCAGTAGCTGGGGACTCTGTCCCATCATTTGAGGACAGAATGAAAATTGACATCAGATAGAGTACTTACCGTAACATTCCATCTGTATTGTCGATGTTCATTCTTTGTCAGCTCCCCACCCATCAACCCCCAACCAATATTTTCTACAAGAGAGAGTGGATAGACTGAGTTTTTTGAGGTCTTTCCCTTCCATTCTATGTGCTCCAGGTAAAGCTTTATGCTACCCTTTCTCCTATAATATGGCTTAAGATTTTTTTTTTTTCATAAGAGTAAAGTGTCTAGTCTTTCCTGTAGTCTGCAAACAAGATCTGAGATAACAGCTGATGCATTCTGAGTAAGGGAGAAGCTCAAGAGTTCAAGGTTGGCACAAGTTCTGATTGGATGCAAGGGCTCTGATTCGAACCCATCAGTTGAGGAAGAATGAAAATGGGCAACACAGATGGAACGTTATTGTAAGTAGATAATTTATTTTCCCGGAAGCCTCATGGACCATTTCAGGACTCTCTTGGGGATACTTCCTGCAGAGGAAGAGGATTTAATGACAGATGTTTTCCCAGAGGCAGAGGGGGTACGCAGAACCAGGGCTTCAGAGACTCCTCCTCTGATGGGGCCTATCAGCATTCCTGAAGCACTGCCTGACTATCCATCTTGTCCATATCTGGAGGGCAGTTGGGGGTGGTGTTTCCTTGCACCTAAAAGCATGGCCAAATCTCTCAAACAATGCATAGGTGCCAAGTATAATATCCACAGGTTACTACTTTCCCTTTTCTCATCCACTTCCTGTCACAAAGAAGAAACTCTCCAATGTTCCACCCAGTCAGAGGGAGTATGCAGCTCAAGAGGTTCAAAAGCTGTGGTTCAAAAGCTGCTATGGGAGAGTCCTCCAGGAAGTCCTGCCCAAACAAATAGGATTCGAAACTTACTCCCACTTTTAAGTGCCAAAGAAAACAGGGGACAATGACACCAGTTCTGGATCTAAGCAGTTTGAATCAATATATAAAGAAGTCAAAGTTCCACATGGCTACAGTTCAGTCCATCCTGCCTCTTCTGTGCAAGGATGATTGGATGTGCTGTATAGGTCTCTAGGATAATTACTATATAGGTCTCCAGGATACGTACTAGAATATTACAATACACCGGCACCCCAGGAGACACCTGCACTTACGGCTGGGAGCCAGTCACTACCAGGGTGTTCACCAAATGCATGGCAGTCATGGCAGCTCACTTGAGACGCTAAGGATTCCAGGCGTTTCCTTACCTAGACGATGGGTACCTCACCGCCCCAACCAGGTGTGAAGATATGTGAAGGTTGTCAGCCTAGCTAGATAGGATTTTGTAGATAATTCTGTCATTTGTAAATATTAATGTAAGCCACATGCTTGTTCTCTTAATTGTAAGAAAATTATGGTAAATGTTGAACATCAAAAATGTAACCACATTGCACTCTGCTGGAGGAAAGCTGGTAAGTCAAGTATTGTATAATTGTTTGGTCTCAAAACTCGGAGCTGAGATGTCTGAATGAAGGAATTCGTATTCTTGTTTTGAGACCAGAGTTAATGGCTAGAATTTTACATATATAATGTCTTGAATTACTGGTTTCCTGACCAGGTGCAAAATCAAAGCTCTGTAAATGTAGAGTTTCTGTTAGCCTGGGTAACCGAGAATAATGATGCAATCTGAAACGAGTCAGTGGTGCTATTATCAATTTAAGGAGAGAGAGAGAATCAGAGCATTTTGTATTTGTCTTCAGAACATCCAATGTCACCAGCACTGCCTTGGTCTATATGCAAGTTTATTTTAGAGCTGTGTTTGCTCTTAGATATAGCTAGGAAATAGGAAGATTAGACTAGTTGTTTTCTGTATTGATGTCAGAACTGTTCTTCTGTACTATTTTAAGGATTTCTCTGTGATCTCTGAACTCTTTTTCTCAAATATCTTTTTATTGAATATTTTTCACTCATAAATGCAAAAAGAAAAGGATAAACAGAGCACAACATAGGAAACTGTTGATGTTATACATTGCTAGACATGGGCGAGTTATTAAACTAGGGTGATCTCTGAACTCTTGACTAGCACAGTTTAGTACGAAGTGTTGTCTTGTGTTCTTATTTATTAAATATTTTTAAACCTTTCAACTGTTGATGTTTTTATGTAGAGATAATTTAAGCTCTACAGTACATTGCATGTATATAGTGATACTGTACTAAGCCACTTCACATAAGCCTCGCTATTCAGTTACACTTACCATTTGGATAATAATATTGCCCAGTAATAATTGGACACCCTTTGGTAAGAGCCTTTTCTTGGTGACAAGTGGTACTACCATATAGTCTGGGCAGAAGGGGCATAGCTGGAGAACCTGTACCAGCCTTCCCCATGAGTGTCTGTGTGTTTGTATGTAACTCTTATCTCAGTGTGCGTTTGTCAGCTACTTGGCCAGGGACACGAAGCACTGGTTGGACAGAGAGGGTGCTGGAGGTTTTAGCTTGACCACTAGGCTGAGATCTGGACCCTGTAGCTGTGCCAGTGGGGATCTGGAGAGAAAGGGAGAAACCAGCCCCATACTGACTGTGATCTCTGCGTGCTCTTAAGGGAACTTGTACTTTACTGTGTGTGTATTTGTTATCCTTCCCAATGTGGACGCCCCTCACTGGTGTGATGAGGACTGAGGCTCCTTGATTGCTGGGCTGGTGCACGGGCGTCACACCAGGCATCAACTTCTAAAAGACAGGGATTACTTGCTTCAGATCTCCTACTGCATAGATATTATTTACCTTGCTAAATCAAAGTTGACTCCTTTACAAAACCTGGAATTTATAGAAGTTCAACTGGATACTATGACTCAAATGGCATCACTCTCTCTCTATTGCAGGTGCGCAGGACTTATTGTGTCTTCTGTCCCATCCAGCAAGACTAGTGTTACAAGCTCTTGGATCAGTATCAGTTGCCATTCTTCTAGCTCCTCTAGCAAGATTCTTTATACAAATCCTTCAGTGGGCACTGATGGTTCAGTCGTCCATTCTTTACCAGCATCCATCCTTTCCCATAAAACTCATTCCCATTTGCAGATGTCATGTTTGCTGGTAGACCCAGTCAAACAATCTCTTTCTGGAAAGACTGCTCTCTCTCTTCCTCCTCTGATAGTCACAGTGACCATGGACACTTCCCATCTGGAGGGGGGGGGGCATTTCATGAGAAAAATAGTCCAAGGCACATGGAGACCAAGTTGAATGTCAGTGTCTTAGAAATAAGAGCAGTCCTTCTAGTTTTGCAAGCCTTTCAGGATGTTCACCTCCTGGGATTATAGCAATCCATATGGACAACATGTCAGTAATCTGGTACATCAACAAACAAGGAGGAATCAGTTCCCACTCATTGTGCAGAGAGACCATGAGGGTCTGGGAATTGGCAATCTCTTCAGACCACTGTCTTATTGTAGTGCCCATACCGGTGAAAACCAACGTACTAGCAAACAGACTCAGAAGGTCCATTCTGATTCCCCACAATTGGTCCCTCAATTGGACAGTAGCGTATAAGATCTTCAGCCACTGGGGGAGCCCTGCTGTGACCTATTTGCCTCTGCCTCTCCCCTCAACAAGTGCAGCATGTGTTTTGCCCTGATACCCCCCCTCTGGGGGAGTCACAGAGGGATGCTCTGATTCATGATTGGCCCCCAGGTCTCCTTTATGCTTATCTGCCTCTTCCTTTCATTTCAAAGTTCATACAGAAAGCAAGAAGGCTGAAGAGCTCAGTCACCCTCATTGCCCCCTTCTGGCATTGACGGGTTTAGTTCCCCTTTCTATGGTCTCACTTAAAATATCCTCCATGGATACAAGAGCCCATTCAGGATCTCTTATCTCAACCCTCAGGAATTCAACATCCTAATCTTCACATCCTCAAAATGACCGCATGGTTTCTGCACTTTCAGTTGTTGTGATATTATTTTGGCCTCCCAGAAGGTCTCCAGCAAGAAAGTCTACAGAAGTGGAAAAGATTCTCTATATGGGCTTCCAATGAAGAATGTTGATCCCTTTTCAGCACCTACTTTGAAATTCCTTCTTTTTCTCGCAACTTTTTTCAAGAAAGAGGCTAGTTTTTCTGCAGTCAAACTTCAGTTGGTAGCCTTATCTAACTTCTGTGTTAGTAACAAATCTTTTTCTCTGACATCTTCCAAAATAAGTAAAGCTTTCCGGAAGGGAATTTTCCTCCTTCGGCCTCCAATAAAGAATCCCTGTTCCTTTTTTTTTTGTTTTTAATTTCTCCAGGTCTTTTGGGTTTCTAATACCATGATGGGAATGGACCCCATTCCTAAGTCAAAGTGCAATTAAAGTTCATGAAATTAGTATTGTTTCACTCTTTGATGTCAGTCAAAAGTGCTCTTCGCAGCACCCGCAATGTGCCCAGTAATGACTCCTCCTGAATTGGTAACATATCTAAATACGATTGCAAGTTATTTTTTTTTTACAAGACCAGTTGCTCCTACCACTATTAGAACTGTCTGGGTATCTTTCTTCCACATGGCTCTCATTTTTGCCTGCAGATCAAGGTATTTTATGGCTGCCTCTCTCATTATGCAAGACACTGTAGTTACTAGGTGTAGCGATTTCAATGATCAGTGCTACTTTTGTCATCTTTTCTTGGACCACTATATCCGGTTTTCTGCCATCTGTCTTTTGAACTGTTGATATTGGGTGATCCCATGTGATATAAACTTCACCATTTTCTGTGCTTCTTTGTGGCTCATGTTTCCAGTGTTTTTCAGCCAATTTGATATTATAATGTTTGCACAATCTCCAGTGTAACATTCTCACCACATTATTATGCCTTTCAGTGCACAGTCCCTCTGCCGTTAGTGTGTCGCAACAAGGTGTGTGACTGTTTCCAGTTTGGTTTTACAAAGCCTACATATGTCTGTTTCTCCCACATGTTCAATGGACTTTGTAAACCAGCATGTACGTAGCCCACTGTCTTGGGCTGCCAATATTAACCTTTCATTTCTTGACGTGAATTCCTCTCCTTAACCATTCCTGCATTCGTTCTTAATCAGCATGAGGTCCTTCTAGAAGTTTTCTGTACTTGCAACTGTATTTGTTTTTTACCACATTTCTTACTTCTCATCTGGTCCTTCACCTTACATTACATTATTTTTTTTTTTAGCACATTCAGTTGCTGCCTGGTTTTTATCCACTTCTGGTTTGATTTCCATTCTTGTTTGATATCGATATATTTCTGCTAAATTAAGAAGATATGTCATCTTAGATTTATTCTCATATTTCAAAACTTTCACTACATTTGGATCTTGAGGTCAGTAGATGTGTGGAGTCCCATGATTGCAGATGTGTACATGTAATCACTTTCAAGGAGGCCCATCCCTCCTTCGGAATGGGGAATATATAATCTTGGTATGCACTGATTTTTATAAATCATTTGGTAAGCATGAAGCATCCTTCTTGTTTTAATATCCAGTCTATCCAGCACTTTTTGGGGCCAGTCAATCACTCCAAAACTATAAGTTAGGACCCCTTGGGAGTCTGATGATGGTCCGTCAAAGTTTAACTCAAAAACCCTTTGAACTGGCAGACAAATGCAACATGAAGTTTCCTTCCCGGAAAACAGTCCTTCTGGTAGCTATCACTTCATTAAAATGAATTTCTGAACTCCAGGCCTTATCAGCTAGGCTTCCTTACATTATTTTCCATAATGAAAAGGTATCTATGAACCAACCCTTCCTTTTTGCGTAAAGTGACCATGGAGAATAACATTAATCAGTCTATCCAATTACCTGTTTTCTTTCCAAATTTTTTTTAATAAGGTTGAATATTTATTACCCCTTCTTCATGTTCACAGGCAATTGTTTTTATCTTCACAGAACGAAACAGTACAGGAAGTCTGATAAGCTGTTTGTGTATTTTTCCCCTAACCTCTTGGGTCAGGTAGTATTCAAAATCACTCTAGCGAAATGGGTTACTGATTGTATTATGCTGATTTATTCTGAAAAAAGGTTTGGAGTTGCCTCTTCCTGCTGGAGCACACTCCACTAGGTCTATAGCTACTTCTGCCTTTTCCTTCAGCAACTTCCACTGATGTCTCTGCCACAGCCCTTGGTCAAAGACTTCACATTTGTTGCACATTGCAGAGTAGACATTGTTTGCAGAAGCAACACTTCCTTTGGATCGACAGTGCTGGTTTGAGCCTCAACCTCTTGCTTGTCTGTCCTGTCTTTATAGCACAGTGGGAAATAGGGCAACAACTTCGATCTGAGGAGTTGAGGACGGTATGGAAGACTATGGGTTGAGCGAGGAGCTTGAGCTTTGGATCCAAAGTCTTATGTATGCAGCCGAGTTAGTTCAGAGGAATGAATTCTAGACACATTTGTGAGGAAGAATGAAAATGGACAACTCAAATACCAAGTTTTATGGTAAGTGCATTACTTCCAGTTTTTTGGTGTTTATGCCAGAGTGTGGACATTAGTTTATGTATTTATTTTTGTTCCTGACAGTCCTTTCAGGGCTCAGCGTCCCACTCTGTCTGCTAGCAGGAAAGTTCTGAAGGGCTTTACACCCAGACTTGTGTTTTAGTCCGCTCAGCTTGAGTTGCTTGACATTTTGAGTGCATGGAATGTACTCTGAAGATTTGGAAGCTGTTGTATCCTTAGCAGGGTATAACAAAGCTCCTGCCACAGTGATCATTCAAACATCTACTGTTATGTTAAGTTCAACTTGCATAACCGTGCTTTCTCCTTTGTAATGGAATTGGCTAAGGGCTATGACCACAAGCTTCCTCAGACTGGATCTCCTCCCACAGCATCAGGGGCAAATGCCTGCACCCCTGTTTAGAGCACTTGAAACTGACAAGCCTGAATTATTCTGTTTTGATGACTTTAGGCACTTGTTCCACGAGGATGTGCATCAGGTATTTAAGGAGGCAAGAAAACCTGCAACTAGAAATCTTACATTTACTGGTGGAAGAGGTTTTCTATGTGGTGCCTAGCCAATAACAGAAGTCCTGAAAGAGTTTTGACTCCTCTGGTTTTGAAATATTTCTGTGAGCTACCAAGAGATAATTATATGCTGTCATCAAAGCGCATCATACAGCCATCTCAGCTGGTCTGCGCACGGATTGCCCTCCTCTTTCATTTCTTTATGGCCAGTTTATGAAAGAAATGTTGCAAATGTGACTACCCAAAAGCAAATTTCTTCTCCATGGGATCTCAACTTTGTTTTTGAAAAATTGACTTTGCCTCCTTTTCAATCTGCCTCTCAGGCAGAATTACAGTTCATTATCTGGAAAAGTGTTTTACTCATTGCTTTGTCATCTGCAAGGTGAGTCTTTGCTCCAAGGTCTCATGATGGACTAATGCTGTCTGATGTTTCACCAATACGGGGTTGTGTTTTACACTAATCCACCATTCATGCTTAAAGTGGTTTCTGAATTTACCTTCAATCAAGCAGTCAGTCTCCCAGTATTCTATTTTGATCCAAATAAGGGAGAAAAGCTTCTACATACCTTGGGTGTACACAGGCAGCTCAAGTACTACCTTGACAGAACAAAGCCCTTAAAAATTTATGAAAAACTATTTGTTGCCTGTACAGGGGCTAAGAAAGTTAATTCTGGTTCTAAGCAAACTATTGCATTATGGGTTGTCTTCTCCTTTTGTTTTCTGTTGCTCCTACCATGTTAAATTCCTTCAAAGCAATTTCAAGGCTCACTCAACTAAGACCCTATCCTGTTTGATGGTATATTTGAAAAGGGGTAGACTCTGGAAGCATTTTAGAGGCAGCAAACCTGGTCCTATATTCATACCTTCACAAAGCACTGCAAAGTGGATTCATTTTCAAGGCCCAGAGCAGCCTTTTCTGGGTCTTTTCTTCTTTGGCTCCTGAATCCTTATCCTTCCACCTCCCAGGTAAGGATAATCTACCCAAAATGCCACTGAGGCAGTGGGAATGATGAGCATATTACAGTTGCATACGTCTTATTTGCGTCTAATGGTAGATGTTCGAATTCCTCACTGCCTCAGTTGCTGCACCTACGTGCCATCCCCCAGATTGTGCCTAGTTGAGGTAGATTTCAATATCTTCAGTTGCTGGATTTGTTTTTTATATGGTATTGTGATTGGCTGTGAATTTATTCTTGCTAGCGTTTGGCTTCAGATACTTTCCTCTCCTTTGTGAAAGCAAGAAAGTCTGAACACTCACTCCCTGTGACATCTGAAGGGTTCACTCTCAGGATATGCTCAACCAATCAACTGAGATATGGGGAGGGAGTCTGAACTTTTGGAATCTGTCTAGTACATTGGTTATCTTGACAGACAACCCAGGAAGCCATTGAGGCAGTGAAAATTTTGAACATCTACTGTTACAAGTAAGTAGGGCTTGTGCAACTGTAATTGTTTTATGAATTCATGAGACAAAGACCAAAGCAGTGCCCGCCAGGTTGCCTCAGCTTAGGTTGGGTGTGGCCTTGGTCCCTTTCATTTTCCTGGCTTTTTGTCTGCAAAATTTCAGGTTAGCCCAGGACTTAATCTTTCCTGAAGTGCAAGCAGCCAGTCATGCGAATACCGGAGGTGTAGACCCCTTCCAAGAAGAAAAGGGTGAAACCTGCTTTGGAGGATTCAGGCACTTTTAATTCTGAGGCAGATCAGCTGGGCTATGTAGGTCATTTTCCATCTTTTTCTCCCTACAAGTCAAACACTGAGGACACCTTAATTATGCACCAGAGGATTTGTCCTTTAGGGCACTCTTCGTAAGATGAAAGAAGAGCCCAAGTTGGAGTTCAAGTATTCAGAGGCCCAGCATAGATACAAGAGCTTTCATAAGCCTGCCTGAACCAAGGCCACTTGCTGATGTCCTTCAAGGATGCATCTGCAGTCCTTACAAATGGGTTGTCCTGTCGTCAGGCAGCCCTTCGGTCGGCCGGATTCCAAAGTCTGGGTCTGGCCTCGGCTGGTGTCGCACTTCACCCGACGTCATAGCTGCAGTTATTCGGGTATAAAGGCATCAGCCGACGCCATTTTCCTCAGTCTTTCTTGCCGCGTGGCGCCCGAAGCAGAAGCTGTTCGCAAGTGCCGGTCGGTCAGAACCAGAGATTACTACTACCGAATACTACTTCGAAGACTTCTAAAAAGCTAAGTACCCCGTTGGGGACTCTTTCTTGCCTCAGCCGATGTCAGAAAAAGTGAATAACTGTAACTTGTGGGAAACAAATACCTCATAAAGATTTCCACTCTTACTGCTTACCCTGTTTAGGCCCAGACCACGACGTAGTAGCTTGTCTAGCCTGTGCTTCTTTCAACCGGCGGACGCTTAGACGTCGGTCTGAATTTGCTGAAGAGTTTTTCGGCTCCGATTACGCTTATATTATGCCGTCGGATCCTCCGACTATGCAAATGTCTAAAAAACGCAAGGAAAAGGACCGACACTCGCGGCCCGCGGTTTCGGCCGAAACCGCGGTTAAGCCAACCGCGAGTATCTCGGTTTCGGCTGAAACCGAGCAAGCGGTTCTTCCTTCAGCCGAAAACTTACCTTCTACCGAGGCCTCTTCCAACCTCGTGGAGTCGGCCTCTGAAATCCCACCTGCTGTTGCAGTTTCTCAGGAACTATCTGATACTATTCCCTTGGATACTTCAACCCCAGCACGTGGAGCTGCTAGGCCACCTGCAGCCATGTCCATTAAGGCCTTTGCCAGGGCTAAAGCAGCTAAGTCTACTAAAACTGTGCCTGCTAAGCCCCCCACTCACAGGCCTAGCTCTAGTTCACAACTGCTTAGTTTAGCAGAGGATCTCATTTCTTTAATCCGGGGATCCCAACCTCATCCAGACAGGGCCTCTCAGCCTCCACCAGAGAAGAGGCCTAGAGCAGAGCCCCCTCAGCCTATTTCTACAGATGAATCCTCTGATGAATCAAATGATACAGACCCTCCAGAGGCTCCTTTTTCCCCTTATGAAGACTCTGACGCTGAAGAGTCCATTCCTTCTGCCTCTCCGCCTGAGGAATTTTCCTTTGGGGAAACCTTGCATGCTATGAGGGAACAATTTCAGTGGCAGGGCCAGGATTTTTCAGACTCCAGAAAAAGGCTTAGGACCTTTCTGCATTTACCACAACATAGGCCTTTAGCCATCCCTCCAGTTCTTTCTGTTGTAGATGATGCATTTAATGATGCTTGTACTGCTCCTGATTCTCTACCTCCGGCCCCTGCTAAGCCTGATAGATACTACAGGGTCCCGGACATGCATTACCATTTGTATAAGGCTCCTTTTGCAGATCCCGAGACTATCTCCCAAGGGCCTAAGGCTGTAGCAGCTACCTCTGCTAAAAACCCCCTCCCCTCTGAAAGGGAATCCAGATCCTTAGAGAGATGGGGTAAAAAAGTTTACACTTCTGCTACTCTTTCAGCAAGGGCCTTGAACTGCCAATTTCACATGATCCAGTATCAAGAATTTATGCTAGACCAGTTAACCAAAAAACTGTCCTCTGATGAAGCATTAGACAAAAAATCTGTTCAGGAAATGGTACATAACATTCAGCAAGTCAGTAACCATTCTTTAAAATGTGGCTATGATGCGCTGGAGGCTTCCTTTAGATCAGCCATGACAGGCACAGTTATCGGAAGGCATGCATGGTTAAAAGAGCAGGCCTTGCTAGACCATGTCAAGTCCAAACTATTAGATGCTCCTATGGATAAGATCAATTTGTTTGGCTCTCCTGCACAACAGGTGCTGAAGAAGATGGAAGAGAAGGCAAAATCTGTCCAAACAGTTAAAGATTTCTTACAGGTCCAACCGCCAAGGTTTAGCAGAAATTGGCCCTCCAAGAATTGGTCCTTTCCAGACTCCTCCAGAACTCAGAGAGGCAGGAATAGGCATTCAAGAGGCAGAAACCAACCCAGGGGTGCCTACAGGGGACGCCAGTGGCAGGGCAACAACCAGCGAGCACGCCACAGACACAGCCACCACCACAACTACAGGGCAATCACAGTGACTTGGCACTGGCACCGCCTACCAGGGAACAACTAGAAGCACCCTTAGGCGGGAAGCTAGCCTTATTCTCAATAAACTGGCATTACATCACAAGAGACAAGTGGATTTTACAGACAATAGACCAAGGCTACAGGTTCCACTTCCATACTCTACCAGGGAAGAGAGGAATGCCAAACCTACCTCCAAATCAAAAGGCAGAAGGTCTAAAACAAATATCTCAATTATTAAGGATGAGAGCTGTGGAAAAGGTACCATCTATGGAGCAAGGAAAGGGATTTTACTCCAGACTCTTCCTGGTACCAAGAAAAGAGAGCAAACGGAGGCCTATTCTCGACCTGTCCACTTTAAACACATTCCTCATTGTTCCAAAATTCAAAATGCTGACTCTACAGCAGCTTCTTCCCATGCTGGGCAAGGAGTCTTGGCTGGTAACTCTAGATCTCAAGGAGGCATACCTGCACGTCCCCATACGACCAAATTGCAGAAGATACCTCAGATTTCTTGCAGGATCAGAGCATTATCAATTCTCAGCATTGCCCTTTGGCTTATCTACTGCGCCCAGAGTGTTCACGAAATGCCTGGCATCAGTAATTGCTCATTGCAGGCTTCAGGGAATCCAAATTTACCCCTACCTGGACGACTGCCTGATACAAGCGGACAACAAAAACAAGCTAACAGAAGACTTACAAAGAGTCATTTACCTGCTACAAGCCCTGGGATATACAGTCAATATAAAAAAGTCAAGGCTGATTCCATCCCAAAGAATAACCTTTTTGGGTGCAGAGCTGGACACATCAAAGCAAATGGCATTCCTAACTGCAGAAAAGCAGGAGCAACTACCTCTCTACTACTTGGCATTAACAAAGCAGAACCATCTAACAGCAAGAAAAGTACTGCAAGCCCTGGGCTTCATGGCATCCTGCATAATACTGGTCCCTCATGCCAGATTGCATATGAGAAAGCTACAGTGGTACCTAAAGAATTTATGGTCTCAACACAAGCACAGCCTAGAAACCAAAATTCCAATAATCCCATGCCTGAAGCAAGAGTTCTTATGGTGGGCTCAGGCCTGTCAATCAAACACAGGATTGCCCTTCTACAGCATTCAACCAAGCCAAACCATCACGACGGACGCCTCAGACCTCGGTTGGGGGGCCCACATGCTGGACAAGTGCATACAAGGCTTATGGGCTCAAGACCAGCTGCACCTGCACATAAATCTAAAGGAAATGCTGGCAGTAAAATTGGCAATCCAGACATTCAGACCATTTCTCCGAGAAGGTCAGTTGATAAGGACAGACAACACCACAGTTATGTGGTACATCAACAAACAGGGAGGCACACATTCATACCCTCTATGCCGGATGGCAATGGACCTATGGAATGCGGCTCTGAGCTACAACATTCAGTTACAAGCAATTTTTGTACCGGGAAAAGAAAACATTCTAGCAGACATATTAAGCAGGACTACCACGGATGCCCACGAATGGATGCTGCATCCGGACATCTTCAAAGCCATTACAAGAAAATGGGGACTCCCAGAAATAGACTTATTTGCATCCCCACGCAATCACCAGCTAAAGAAATTCTGCACAAGGACGTACCACCCACTTGCTTGGAAGGTGGACTCCCTATCTTTCAGTTGGAAAAACCTGACAGCATATGCATTCCCACCTCTTCCTTTGATGCACAAGGTGCTATTGAAGATCAAAGAGGACCGTCCAAGGATCATTCTGATAGCTCCAGACTGGCCGAGGCAACATTGGTACCCATTACTAAGGAGCATGTCTCGGGAACAAATATGGACACTACCCCTGGTTCCACTGCTGCTAACACAGAACAACTACAACATCCTGCATCCAAACTTGAAAACTCTGCAACTGACTGCCTGGAACATTACATAAGAGCAATTAACCCAAATTTATCACAAAGGGTTAAAGACATTATCCTTGAGGCTCGCAGACCCTCAACTAGAAAAAATTATGCAGCAAAATGGAAAAGATATCTCATTTGGAGTACTGCAAAGGGAGAAGATGTGTCACTGATAAACATAGCCAACATCCTGGAATACTTGGCAGAGCTCTTCCACACAGGCCTGTCCTATTCTTCCATCAAGATACATGCATCAGCTATTTCAGCAGAATACAGCTTGGATCCTCCTGTCTTCTCGCATCCCCTGCTCAGGCAATTTCTGAGAGGAATTAAAAATGTAAAACCTCCTAGGAAACCACCATTGCCAGCATGGGACTTGAACTTTGTCCTAGAAAAATTGACACTTCCTCCTTTCGAACCAGCAGCAACAGCAGAATTACAATACTTGTCATGGAAGACTGCTTTCCTGCTGGCAATCACTTCAGCAAGAAGGGTATCTGAGCTACAGGCATTAATGGCAGTGCAACCCTTCCTGATCTTCCATCAAGATAGAGTGTCCATGAGAACAAATCCTACATTTATGCCTAAGGTGGTATCCAGAGTGTCTTTAAATCAGGCTATCCACCTACCTACATTCTTCCCCAACCCACAGAACAGGGGAGAAAGACTGTTGCATACCTTGGATGTACATAGACAGTTACGCTACTACCTGGACAGGACCAAGGGCAATAGAAAAACTGACCAGCTACTGGTAGCATATGCAACAGGAAGGGAAGGAAAAGCAATTTCAAAACAGACAATCTCCAAGTGGATAGGAAATTGCATTAGATTTTGTTACTCCTACCATGGAAAGAAAACTCCAGAGAACATCAGGCCTCACTCTACAAGGGCTACAGCCACTACCACAGCTTTCTTACGAGGAGTGGCTACCAAGGACATTATAGAGGCTGCTACTTGGACCTCCGTGCATACATTTGTCAAGCATTATTATTTACCTTTATACTCTAGATCCCGAGCAGGTTTTGCCACTGCTGTTTTGCAAGGGATCCTAACTACACCATAATCTCTTCTTTCCTCCTCCCCTAGTTTGGCTATGGTATTCTACCCATTTGTAAGGACTGCAGATGCATCCTTGAAGGACATAGTACAGTTTTGTACCTACCATAAATGTAGATGTCCGATAGGAATGCATCTGCAGTCAGGATTACCACCCGCCTTCCCTCTGTGGTACTCCTAGGGTATTTGCCCAACTTATAGCTAGCTGGGGGATCTATTATGGTGTATTTGTTTGTATATATGTACATACATGCTTATTTTTGTGTTTGCTCTCTACTATTTGGAAACATTGGCATTTATCCAAATTTAGCCTTCCAAGAGGGCACCTGGCATCTGGGGCAAGAAACACTGAGGAAAATGGCGTCGGCTGATGCCTTTATACCCGAATAACTGCAGCTATGACGTCGGGTGAAGTGCGACACCAGCCGAGGCCAGACCCAGACTTTGGAATCCGGCCGACCGAAGGGCTGCCTGACGACAGGACAACCCATTTGTAAGGACTGCAGATGCATTCCTATCGGACATCTACATTTATGGTAGGTACAAAACTGTACTTTCCTGCAGCCCTGAATGTCCGGAGGATGCACTTAGTTATGTATCTTGGGAACAAAGTCACCCCCCCACACACACACACACACACACACACACCCAAGAAGCCGGGTAGTTTTTCATTGTCAGGATTGCCATTGTTTGTATGTAAGAATGCTTTTGCTGATCCAGATGGGGGTGTCCCTCGTTTCCAGCAAGGGGATGATTGTCAGCTCCATTGAGGAAGCAATTTCCAATGATAGGGAGTGTGGAATACTTGACATGTTTGGGGAGGAATCTGCTATTTTGTCCTTAAGAGCCTTGAATTGCCAGACCCACGTGCTTTCTTACCAGGAGTACCTGCGGGATAAAATAAGGGCTGAGGTAGAGGAGATATCGGATAAGTGTATGAAGCAGCAGATACTAGAGTTATATGACTTTTCTGCAGAGGTGTTTCTATGCACTCCAAACTGTGGATATGGTGCTGTTGATGCAGCTTATAGGGTAGCAGCTACTGTGTCTGTGGTTCAAAGACATACCTCTGCCAGCACATGAGATTGAGCTCCCTTTTTGCACCATTGGCTAAGGAGCTCTTCCTTGGACTCCCTGCAGAAGGGGTCATCAAAAGACTGGAGGAAAAGGGCAAAACTATGCAATCGGTGAAGCAACTCTTTCAGTCCTAGGCTCCTGTGTTTAGCAGAAACTTTTCTGCTAAATCTTAGCCTAAATTTATAACACAAGCAGATCAAGAATAAAGCCGGGAAAAGTATGTTAATGTTCATTATACAATGACCCCCCCCCCTCAATTAATATTCAAAAACGTGTACGCTGATTGGTCAGCGTGCACATTGAAAATCAGAGTTATAGCAATGGAAAAAGGTCCGGTCGCCCGGACTTTTTCCATTACTACAACTCTTACAACACTGTCTCGCTATGTTAAACGAGTTTAACATAGCGAGACAGCTTTAAAAAAAAGCAACGGAGATTCTCAGTTGCTTTTTATAAAGCTGTCTCGCTATGTTAAACCCATTTAACATAGCAAAACAGTTTGTAAAAAGCAACAGAGATCTTGCTTTCTCCGTTGCTTTTTTCAAAACTGTCTCGCTGTGTTAAATGGGTTTAACATAGCGAGACAGCTTTAAAATAAGCAACGGAGATTCTCCGTTGCTTTTTTTAAAGCTGTTTCGCTATGTTAAACCCATTTAACATAGCGAAACAGTTTGTAAAAAGCAACGGAGATCTTGCTTGCTTCGCTGCTTTTTCCCCACAGCTCTGATGTACTGCGTAGGCATATACATGTGCAGTACATCAGAACTGCCGCAGAATACCAGACAGCTGCGGAAGGGCAACAAAGAGGCATTATACAATGCCATTATTTAAGAAAAGTAATTATTTTTTTTTCTTAAATAATGTCATTATATATAATAACACGCCTGGGTGTGGGTAATGCTGGATTTACCCATGGTTGGCTTTGTTTGGCCACTCGGGCTTCGCCCTCGTGACCAAACCACACCAACCGTGGGTAAATCCAGCATTACCCACACCTAGGTGTGGGTTATTGCTATATTAGATCACTGTTGCAGTAGTAGTGTATTTTTTCCATTTTTGGTGACAAAACCTGAGGGAGGAATTGCTCATTTTCACTGGAAACCCAGGAAAAAAGCTCTACAGAATCAATATCTTTACGTAAAGTTGTGGTATAAAATACAGAAATCTTTCACATAAAATTAATATTTGTAAAAATTATACCTTAGAAACAAAGTTAACATGGTACTAAACAGATTATGTAATTGCGTGATAGTGTGGCTAACACCAAATATCTTTGTGAAATTGTAGTATAGATTTACTGTTTCACATTAATTCAGTTTGTGTTGGTGAATTACAATAACTGATAGGTATGAATACTATTTATATACACATAGTACAAGTGGAAAAGCAATCTGTTCTTAGGAATTAAAGTATTTATTGAAAGAAATATTTAAAAGAATAAATATTAAATTCTAGTATTCTGGAAGAATAATCCCTTGGGAGGTCAGTCAGATTGAAGAAGTGTGTGGAGGTGGATTGTGAAGGAAGGAGAAATTGAGCTGGGTGATGGAGGAGTACATAAAGTAAATAATAAGAAAGGAGAAGAGGAGTGTGCATACCTCTCAACCATACCGATTTTGCTTGTTTTTTCCCCGATTTTGAGGGTGAAATAATGGGGTACAATGAATTCCTGAGTGGCCCTTTTAATTCCCGATTTTTTGGGGGGGGGTGGGGAGTACAACTTTAAATTTATTGCCAATGTCACCATGCATGAGTGTGCGTGATGACATGCGAGGCAGACTTGCCAGCCTGTTGGAGACGGGGGACTCTGTTCAAGCTTTACAACATGGAAATATGAATAGCAGCAGGCCAGCACTACATTAGTGAGCGCAAACAGAGCAGCTGTTTACAAATGAAACCAACTAAAAATCCACTAGGCATGTCAGGGAACCAGGATTTTCTCCAGAAACCAAATTACGAAACATAATACTTGAAACATTTTTAATTCTGCCAAGTCAACTTCTAATTCTGTCTGCAGTCAGTGCAAAGTCCATTCTGCAGTCCCAACTGTGTCTGCACTCCTAGGCTAGACGAGGAAATCTGCTTTCTCAGGTGGCTTAACCTCTAGCTCCAAGCAAGTTAAAAAAGAATAAACCACGTCAAGAGGCAATGCAAGTCACCAAGAAAATCCAATAAGAGAGGTGGAAATTGAATTTATCTGATGAAGTTCCTGATATAATTGTAAAATTGGGGGACAAAAGCGCTTTTGGATATTCATTGAATCAGTATGGACTTATCCTGGTGTGAGCGGTTCACTGGAAAAAAAAGAATAAAGAAAAAAAAAAATTAAGTTATAGATATAGATATGCTTGCCTCTTATTGCCTATGCTGCCTAGTAGAAATGTGCACACACAGACTTCGCTTCGCTTTTTGTCCATTTACAAAAAAGTCAGCTCAGCTTTATATGTGTTAGATGTTAGCAGACTTGGTGGCTTGAGCCTTATATACAAAACATGCCTTAAATTTGTTTATAATTTGATAGGTGTACCTCTAGCTCCTTGTGGTACAATCACCTGTACTTTTTGACAATGATGTTCATCATGTTACCCTGCTGCAGTCATCACACTTGGGTTATCTTGTCGTCAGGCGGTCCCGCAGTCGGCCTGAATTCCAAAGTCTTGGTCCGACATCGGTTGCTGTCGCTTCTTCCCTGATGTCAGTGCGCCAGGGGTATATATGATGCATCCGACGCCATTTTCTTCAGTCTTTCCTGCCGCGCGGTGCCCGAAGCAGAAGCAGTTCGCAAGTGCCGGTCGGCTGACTCCTGAGATTTTCAAAGTCGAATTTCAGATCTGAAGTCTTCAATAAAGCTAAGTACCCCATTGGGGAAACTTTTCTTGCCTCAGACCGATGTCAGAAAAAGTTAACAATTGTATTTCTTGTGGGAAGCAAATACCTCATAAGGATTTTCTTTCTTATTGTATACCTTGCCTAGGCCCAGACCACTACGTCATTGGTTGTCGCTTTTGTGCTAGGTTCAGTAAGCGTACTATAAAAAAGACGCTTTGATTTCGCCCGACACTACTTCGGTAGAAAATTTAACTATGCAATGCCGTCGGAGCAACCGACTACCGGCGTGCACAAAAAACGCAAGGATAAGGACAGGCAGCCTACACCCAAGCCAGACTCCGAGGCCTCGGCTGGGCTGGTCTCTGGTTCACTGGTTTTCAGTGAGGCTCCTACGCAGCCCCTGGCTACCGCTGAATTGGAACCCGAGACTGCTTTGGAGCCTTTGGCGGAGAGTGCTAGGCCGACGCAGCCATTTTCTTTAGCCCCTACCGATGACATTGCAGAAAGAGATGTCGGTGCTGCAGAAACACCTTCGGTTTCTGAAGGTGTCTTCAGACCGACAACGCTCACTATTAAAAACATATCCTAAGCTTAAGACTCCTATTAAACCAAAAAAGACTGCACTTCAGTCTCCAGTTCAAGGCCCCATGCCTAAGAAACAGATGCTTAAAATGGCTGAAGATTTGATCTCTTTAATCAGGGGTTCCCAACCCCCCCCCGACAGAAGGCCTAGACAAGAGGAAGATTATGCCTCCTCTGATCAAGTGTCTATTTCCTCAGGCTCCTCTGAGGACCAAGATTACTCCTTTCCTCCTTATGAAGATTCTGATGCTGAGAATTCCATTCCCTCAGCTTCTCCCCCTGAAGACTACTCCTTTGGGGAAACTTTACACACTATGAGGGAACATTTTCACTGGGAAGGTCAGGACTACTCTGACTCAAAGAAAAGGCTCAGATAGTTTCTTTTACTTCCCCAGCACAGACCTCTTGCTATCCCCCCAGTTTTAGACATTGTGGATGATGTTTACTTAGAATCTAGTTTAAATCCAGATTCTCTGCCTCCTGCTCCAGCCAAACCAGACAGATATTAGAGTGCCTGACTCCCACAAATTCCTTTATAAAAGCCCTGTTGCTGACCCAGAGACCATCTCCCAGAGTCCCAAAGGGACTAAGGCTTCTATGGCGAAAAATCCTGTACCCTCTGAAAGGGACTCCTGAGCACTAGACAGGTGGGGGAAAAAGGTTTACACCTCAGCCACTCTAGCTATGAGAGCACTAAATTGTCAATTTCACATGCTAAAATACCAGCAATTTCTAATGTCTCAAATAAGACAAAAAATGAGCACACTCCCTCAACAGTCTGTATTGAAAGAAATGCAGGATCTGTTGCATGCAGCTGCAGGTGGGCAAACATATACTGTACAATGTGGATTTGATTCTTTGGAGGCTTCCTGTAGAGCAGCTGTTACTGGGTCTGTTATACATAGGCATGCTTGGTTAAAGGAACAAACTCTGCCTGATCATGTTAAAGCAAAGCTTCTAGATGCCCCCTTACAGCAGGATGTCCTATTTGGAGTTAAAGCAGAAGAAGTCTTAAAGAAAATGGAGGATAAGGCAAAATCTATGCAGAAGGTCAAAGATTTTCTACAGGTTCAGCCCCCTCGCTTCAGCAGAAATTGGCCAACAAAAAATTGGTCCTTTTCAGCTACTGACAGACCACAGAGGGGTAAATACAGACGCCCAAGAGGCAAAGGACAACCACAAACCCACTACAAACCTTGACAATGGGGCACTGCAACACAGAAGGGAGGAGAAGACAGGCCCCAAACTACTAGAAGGCAAACTCAATGACTTAAACCTCATATGGCCAAGCAAGACTCTCTTGGCAGCTCCATTGGGAGGAAAATTAGCACTTTTTTCAGACAACTGGCACATCGTCACAAAGGACAAATGGGTCCTAGACATAATTTCACAAGGATACAGATTCCATTTCCACACCTTGCCAACGAAAAGAGGAATGCCAAACCTGCCACAAAATCAATGGGCAGAGGCACAAAAACAAATTACAACTCTCATGGACATGAGAGCCATTCAACTGGTACCTACACGGGACCAAGGCCAATGATTTTACTCAAGACTCATTCTAGTCCCCAGAAAGGACAATGCCTGGAGACCAATTCTGGACCTTTCAATTCTAAACACCTTCTTACAAGTACCCATATTCAAGATGCTAACACTACAGCAGCTTCTTCCCATGTTGGGCAAGAAAGCATGGCTAGTAACATTGGACCTCAAGGAGGCATACCTGCATGTCCCTATCAGACAAAATTGCAGAAGATACCTCCATTTCATTGCAGGTTCAACCCATTACCAATTCTCTGCACTGCCCTTTGGCTTATCCACTGCACCCAGGGTTTTCACAAAATGCCTGGCACCAGTAATTGCATACTGCAGACAGAGGAATTCAAATATACCCCTACCTGGACGACTGCCTCATCCAAGCAGAAAGCAAGGACATCCTCTTACAACATCTGGCTTTTGTAAAACATCTTGTAAGTTGCCTAGGGTACACAGTAAACGAAAATAAATCAAAACTAGTACCCTCAGAAAATATGACATTCCTGGGTGCCAGCTTGAATACAACGGCCCAGAAGGCTTATCTGACGCCAGACAAACAACTACAACTGACTCAATATTTCAAAACAATGGCAACAAAGACCCAACTCATTGCAAGAAAAATTCTGCAGGCCTTGGGCTTCATGGCATCTTGCATACTACTAATACCATTTGCAAAGCTGCATATGAGGAAATTACAGTGGTACCTAAAAAGTGTTTGGTCTCAACACAGCCACAGCTTGGACAAAATTGTATCTCTCATTCCCTGCCTTCAACAAGAGTTTCTATGGTGGTCACAGGCATGTCACCTCAACAAGGGTCAGCCTTTCACCTTGCCCCACAGCCAGGCAAACTATGACAACAGATGCATCGGACTATGCCTGGGGGGCACACGTGGCAGGACAGTGTGTTCAAGGCATATGGACTGCAGATCAAAGAAATCTGCACATCAATCAAAAAGATGCTAGCTGTACAGAATGCTCTGACAGCCTTCAAGAAACTCTTACAACCAGGACAGCTAACAATAAGGATGGACAACACCACAGTAATGTGGTACACACTCCTACCCTCTATGCAGGCAAGCAATGACCTTGTGGAACACAGCACTGGCTTACCAAGTTCAGCTACAAGCTCAATTCCTGCCAGGAAAAAAGAACACATTGGCAGACGACCCCAGCAGAAACATCATGGATCCCCACGAGTGGAAACTGGATCTACAAATATTTGCAATGATAACTCAAAAATGGGGCCACCCAGACATGTTTGCCAGCCCCCAAAACTATCAGCTAACAAAATTTTGTACAAGGACACTTCACCATCAAGCTTGGAAAGTGGACGCACTCTCATTCAGTTGGAAAAACCTGACAGTATATGCCTTCCCTCCATTGCCCCTTCTCTCAAAGGTGCTTCTGAAAGTCAGAAAGGAGAGACCACGAATGATACTCATAGCCGCATACTGGCCACGCCAGCACTGGTACCCACTATTAAGGAATATGGCCCAGGGCCCACCTTGGATTTTACCACAAATTGCCCATTTGCTCACACAGCAAGACAATCAGATTCTACACAGCCAGCTCAAAACCTTAAATTTGGCTGCATGACAAATCACCTAAGCATCCAGCCAGCTCCTCTTCCTCAAGCAGTTATGGATGTTATTCTGGAAGCTAGGAGGCCCAGCACCAGGAAGGCCTACTCGGACAAATGGAAAAGGTTTTGCTCCTGGAACCAAGCTAAAGGCCAAAATACCCTTCAGCCTCACATGCCTCAGATTCTATAGTATTTAACTGAGATGTTGCACAAAGGACTTTCTTTTTCATCTATTAAAATCCACGCCTCAGCTATTTCAGCCCACTACAACACGGATCCACCCTTATTTTCACATCCACTTCTAAGGCAGTTCCACAGAGGGGCAAAAAACATTAAGGCCCCCCAGGAGAGCACCTACACCAACCTGGGACCTCAACTTTGTTCTGGAAAAACTTATGCTACCTCCCTTTGAACCAGCTTTCTCTGCTGATCTAAAGTTTATATCATGGAAGACTGCCCTGCTGCTAGCAATAACTTCAGCCAGAAGAGTCTCAGAGCTTCAGGCACTAATGGCAGTGGAACCTTTCCTCATTTTCCATCAAGACAGAGTTTCTCTATGAACTAATCCTTCCTTCATGCCTAAGGTGGTATCCAGTGTGGCTTTAAATCAAACCATCCACTTACCCACCTTCTTTCCAAATCCACAGAACAAAGGAGAAAGACTCTTGCATTCCTTGGATATTCACAGGCAACTTCGTTACTACTTGGATAAAACTAAGGTTTTCAGAAAATCTGACCAGCTCTTTGTATCCTATGCTGCAGCTTCACAAGGGATGGCTATATCAAAACAGACCATTTCCAAATGGATAGGACATTGCATTCGTTTTTGCTATACCCATCATGGAAAACTAGTTCCTGCTACCATAAGGCCCCACTCTACCAGGGCAGCAGCTACATCTACAGCCTTCCTCAGGGGGGTGCCAACCAAGGATATTTTGGAAGCTGCAACTTGGAGTTCAGTACACACCTTCACCAAACCACTACCACTTACCACTTTACTCTAAGACTAGAGCTGGCTTCGCCACTGCAGTTCTGCAGGGCCTTCTAGCCTCCTCTAACCCTCTTTGACTCCTCCTCCCATCCTTATCTTTGGGATTCTACCAAAGTGTGATGACTGCAGCAGGGTAACACGAACATAGTGCAGTTTTGTACCTACCATAAATGTAGATGTTCGAGTGTACACCCTGCTGCAGTCCAGGTTACCCTCCCTCCCTCCATCCCCTCTGACTAACTAAATCTTTACAATATCTTTCTGATGTATTTGCTTATAGCTGGAGGGATGTTGTGTTTGTGCTAAATTTATTAGATTGGTACTAATTACTGACCACCTTTTTGGTGGCACCTGACATCTGGGGCAAGAAAAACTGAAGAAAATGGCATCAGATGCATCATATATATACCCCTGGCGCACTGACGTCAGGGAAGAAGCGACAGCAACCGATGCCGGACCAAGACTTTGGAATTCAGGCCGACTGCGGGACTGCCTGACGACAAGATAACCCAAGTGTGATGACTGCAGCAGGGTGTACACTCAAACATCTACATTTATGGTAGGTATAAAACTGTACTTTTCTCATACTGAGAATATTTGAAAATAATAATTGATCTTATGTTAGTGCAAACCCAGAATATGCAAGCACAGATTTCAGATTGGCAAATGCATGTGTATTTTACTGATTAGTGCTGACACTGGATATTAAGGCACTTTTCTTATAGTGGTTAGGTAGCAGACATGCAGTTCCATTTGAATCTCATTCACTTCCATTTATGTAGTGGCAGTAAGTTACTTAATAGCCTTGTTAAAACAATTGGCCAGGACTCGAACCAGTATTTTTTTTTTTTTTTTTTTTTTTTAATAAATGAAAGTTTAAAGAAATATTAATTGACAGTAAGATGTTTTCATTTCTGTAATATACCGAATCACATAAAACCTTTACAAACCCGACAGGCATGTGAACAGTTCCCACTTTAACGCTTTATGGAACCTAAGAATACAATGTACTGGGTACACAAGCGAGGGAAAAAAAAACTTTTCCAGTGGCTAGTTTACCAGTTTGCATGTGACAGTGAATTCTGAAACATTCCAGCAGTTGAAAGTCTTCCACATTTCTTTGCAAATTCTACATGGCCTCGTGCCTTTGCAGGGTTGCGTAGTAACAGTAAAGGACACAATCTGCTTCCCTTTGAGTCTCATTCATCCATTGCAAGAACAAGTTTAGAAAACCGAGAATGAGTAAAATATAGACATATAAAGTACACTGTATTAATTGTAGACACCATACCTCTCAATCTCTCAGAGCAAGAAATCTGGACAAAGCCAAAAATAATGGTGACACCGGGGTCTATATCAGAAGTTCGAAGTTTCAAAACTTCGAATCTGATATGGTCAACACCATATGATCGAAGTCTTGAAACTTCGATTCTTTTAACGAAGATCTCAGTTCAGCGCAGAAAGGGGATATTTCCATTTTCTGCATTGTTGTGCGATCTCGGAGTTGGTATATTTAAGTAGCGGGGGCTGTGGGGAGAGCAGCCCTCCATGTGGGAGGTGCAGGTGGGCTTGCCCCCCTGCTTAGAGCGTTTAAATGGTTTGTGTAGCTTGTTGTTTTTATTACATTTTTGAAGTTTCAAGACTTCACTCATATGGTGTCGAACATATCAGATTCAAAGTTTTTAAAATTCGATCATGTAATATAGACCCGTGGGACCATGGGACATAGGCCCAGAAATGGGGGCAGATTTTAAATATTGCTCCTGCAAACTCAGATAGTTTAGAATAACAGGTTTTGCATTATTATGCATTTTCTGAGGGATATGAAGTCTGAATTTAGTGACTTCAGTCTTTGGTGGTATCCCACAATCCACTGGAATGGGTGGAGTTGCATGATTATGTATGCAAATGTTATGTTGATCAGTGTCCCAATTTTTGCCAGTTGTACCTACTTTTCATGGGCTTTTGTCCATATTTTTGATGTTTCCAGGTTGAGAAGTATGGGAGTGTGATAGAGGTATTCCCTGCATAAAGGGTCTTTCAAGGATGTTTTTGAGTGAGGTAGCCGTGCAGTTGTGACAATTATCCTGGTTAGGTTATTTGGGCATGGAACATGTGCAAAGCTAGATGTTTCTGTACTCTTTAAGCCAGGTTTTGAAATGTATTAACTTGTCGATTAGTTTAGTGTGAGACGGACATAATTCTTTAATTTTGAGATAAGGTTTGAGTGTAAGGAATCCCCTGCCTTGTTGATGCTGTTAGTGGTAAATAGGAAGGATTTCTTGCTAGAGGACAGGTATGTGGTGCAGGAGTAGTACTGCAGTATGCTTTGGAGTGCAGGGCATTTTTGTGGCGCATAGATAAGTTTGTATGCCATGACTAATTGAGAAAAGGATAAGTAATTCTTGCTAGTTTATTTCTCTTAAGGTGGTGTGGCAATGAGTTTTGTGTGGGGAGTTTGCAGCTAAGTTTGTTATAGCATGTTTGTAATTGATTTTTTTCCAGATTTGTTAACATTAATAAGAAAGGCATACAGAACAGATGGGTGTAGGTATGAGGTGGCAATGGATTTTCTATAGGATATTTGTTAACCCTGACTAGGTCACCATGCCTTGTGTGTGTGTGCGTGTGTGTTTTTTGATGGCTTGATTGAGGAGCCAGTCAAAATTTAGGACACATAGTAACTTAGTTTGAGGAACTGTATCAGTTTTAGTAGTGCAGGCTAAGTATATATGGAAGGTTATGTTTTATGTTGTATTTCTTAGGGAGCAAGAGTACTAACTTTTGTTTTATTTGGGCGTAGGAGTAAGTGGCTACTACCTAGCTAAGATTCTGTGTGAAAGACAAACATTTGGGTGATTCCTTGAGGTTTTAGGAGAGTTGGGGCAGACATTGTAAGTGTAGAATCATCTGCATATTGTACAGTGATGGCAAGATTGCTTGTAGTGTGAAAATATTAAATAGGACCTAACCCAGTATTGATCATGTCTGACTCCAACTGTGACTAGGTTAGGTGTTGAAAGTTCTTATCAGCATTTATCAGCTTGTTTGTTGGACAGTTAGCTGTGAAACCTGTGCAAGGAAAATTTGCTTTGGTTCAAGAAGGAGTTTTTGGTGGGACACTGTACAGGAGAGAAGAGAGATGCTGACTAATTTACTTTTGTTTCTGTTTTGATTTATGATATTGTAGAGCTAAGTAGAACAGTGGTTGTGCTGTGGCTGGGACAGAATCCGTGACGTGTTTTTGATAGATTTTTTTTTTTTTTTTTTTTTTTTTTTTAGTGAGGTCGTTGATGAACCGAGTGTGGACACATCTTTCCAAGTTTTTTGATCTTGGTAATAAGATTCCAGTGGGTCTGTCATTTGAGAAATTAGTAAAAGTGCCACCTTTGTACAGTAGACCTAAATAATTTGGGATTGTTTTTGATTTCTGATGGAGTTAAGTAATATGACCTTTTGCCATTTCTAATAATTTTTAGATGGTTTCTAAGTTAACTAAAAGTTTGGAAAGTGTCTTGTGTTTTCTGTATGTAACAAAGTTTCCAGGCTTTGTCACTCTTAAAGGAAAACTTCGGGCTTAAACACAATTTAGCTCAACCACGAGTTGTCTTCTATCCCGTTAAACTCATCCCAGCCATCTACAGTTACGAGAATGAACAAACACATTTGTTAAATCTACATTTCTGCCTTTCCGTAGTATAGGGCAGGAAAGCCCATCCCCCATTCTTTAGTATCGCATCCTTTCAGTTGCAAATTGTCTCCACCTTCGTGATGTACCTTCGACACAGTCAAATCAGTAGTTCCCTCTCCTGCAGATCCTCCCACACTGTGGCAGACATTTTCTAGGCCAGCCTGTTATCAGGTACAATAAAGTGCTACCTAACTTGTTGTGGAACTCTTTTTATGTCCACTGTTTCCTTCCGGAGGAAAAACTGCATTGGAACAAGTAATTCCTTCTTTGAAGCTGCAGGCAAAGTCCCTGGACACAGAAATCAGTTTCTGCTAGTGTTTGGTAAGTTTAGTCAGTTATTGATCCTGCATATAAAATTATGCCCCCAATTCCTGCCGGAAAATAGTACTATTGGTTTGGTTCTCCTGTTCTTCCATTACTAATCTGTTAACCTATTTTTACATAAGTCCATGGTTTAGTTCTATCCACTGTGCTGCAGTGTCTATATGTATGTGTATGGTTGTTTCTGCCTGCATGTGTGAGAGTGAAAGCGTGCCTGAAAGCAGTATGTATGTCTGAGAGTGCAGAAAAGGCAGTGCTTGCGTATGTAACCTTTGTGACCCCCCCCCCCAGATTAACTCACTTTCCTTTCAGTACTGCTATGATTCTGCAGAACCTTCTCCACTTATCTATTAACTACTTCATTCTTAAACAAGGTTTTTAAATTACTTATTTTTCCAAACAGTGTTATTCAGAAGGTTTTTTGTTGTACTTCACGTATGTAAAACTGTTAAATATGTTCCAATGTGATTGTATGGGAATGCACTACTATTTTTTTTTTTTTTTTATGTTATATATGTGGAGCTTTTCTCCCCGGGCCTCTGCTGAAAATGGACCTGTGTCCAGTCGGACTTTCCCGGTCATCAAATGTAAAATAAATAAAATAAAATGTGAGAGTGAGTGAGCAATGCAAGAGAGAATGAACAGTGCGTGCATGAAAGCAGTGTGTGTGTGTGTGTGTGTGTGTGTGTGTGTGTGTGTGTGTGTGTGTGTGTGTGCGCGCTAGCCACGAATGCTGAAGACTGTGTGTGTGATAGTGTGAGCAATGCAGATCCAGTTCAAGACAAGTAATAGGGATATCAGTTCAGCCACTGTTTTACACTCCCTAAGCAGCACTTTTGCTGTTTAGCGAGTGTAAAACAGAAATGCACCAAATTAAAATTACTTAATTGTTAGTGTGTGTATGCTGCTGTCTGTGTGAATGCTGTGTCTCTGAACGCATAAGAGGCAGTTTGTGTGTGTGTGAGGAGAGAGCGAAGTCTGTGATTGATCAGATCACTGGCAGCAGCAGCCTCTCATAATTCCCCTGGGTCAAAAGTTACAGAAGTAAGGACTCATGTTTTAGCTGCATTTATGTGCTCAGTGCCCTCGGTCGTTAGTAGCTAGCCTACAAGTATATCCAAAAGCTAAATTTTCATCATTGCTGTTTGCTGTGCTACCTCCCATCATCCAAACGATCCACAACCGGTACCTGATCGCAGAATCTTTTACTAATGGCCGCACTGAAAGATTTAACCTTTTTTTTCCATTTTGCTGTGAAAGCATTTAAATTCTGTGCGTTTTGTGTACGAGTGTATAGCTGTATTAGAGTGTTTGTCAGCGTGCGTGAAAGCTTTGTGTATGTGTGAATGCTGAAAAGGTGGTGTATGCCAGAGAGATAGGAAGAAGTGTGCTGCGTGAAAGCTGTGTGTGTATGTGTGAATGCTGAAAAGGTGGTGTATGCCAGAGGAAAGTAGTGTGCTGTGTGAATGCTGAAAAGGTGGTGTATACCAGAGATGGAAAGAAGTATGATGTGTGTTTATGAATGTTTGAATGCTGAAAAGGTGTTGTATGCCAGCGAGAGAGACAGACGTTTGCTGTGTGAAAGCTGTGTGTATGTATTTGTGAGTGCTGAAAAGGTGGTGTATGCTAATGTAATATCAAACTATATAGGAAAACTGAATGAACTATCCAGAGGTTTGAGCTGTATGTCATTTTACTTATCACATAGACATAAAAGTGTTTCCCTGGTTCTACATCATTTTTAAAACTTTCTCATGAGCCTCAGAAACCCTGTTGTCTTCTTTATTATTAATTGTTTAAGTCCTTTTGCATTTTTTTAGCTGTTTTATGTGATGTGGGCCATTCCTTCTGTCCTAGTATTAAAGTAATTTTATTAAAAAATATTTGGATACTTTGCTCCAGACTAATTGATAACTGAAATGTCATGTTGAATGGAAACAATTTAAGAAAGGAAAGATGGGTGAAAGATGTTTTGTACACCAATATTGAATTCAGTGTGTAATGAAATATTGTCATTACATTGTAAGCATTACAAAACATTTGATGGAGGTAACAGAACATGGCTGTATCAGAGTTTAAGGAGACACTAGGATTTATTTTACACAAACATCTTAATAGAGGTTCACAAAAATTGAGAGTCTGATGCATTCAGAAATGATTGATCACTGAGACTGCACATCAAACGTTTATTTAGTAACTTGTTTAAAGACTACACTATCAGTAAACTAGATCAGACGCCTTCTTGTCATCTTTCTGTAAGAAATAACAAGAAAACTGCCACTGTCAATTATTAAATGGAGAAGAATTTGAGATAATGTAATCTTGAGTGATGACTAATTATGGTAAAGTCTCTTGGAAAGTGGAGCATAAAGATCTGGATATCCCAGACCATATAGCAGAAGATGATTCATGGTAGATTTTCAAATTTCTTATGCCTGCTATCATGAGTCTGTGTTGAGTCCAGTCTTAATCTACTTACTTTATAGTAATAATATTTTACTAGGGTTGAAAATTATTTTTATTTGGATACTTTATATTTTATAGATGCTTAGTTTTTTTTTTCTGATTCATAGTACATACTAGTCTAATGACCACAAGGGACTTTTTTAAGCCTAGCCATGCATCCCAAATCTCTGACAAGTTCCGATACCTTTGATAAGTGTAAGCAAGAGCCTGGGAGATGAACCATTTACATGGTACCTGTTTGCATCAGAGACATGGGTGCCAAACCAGGGATGGTTTTCCATCTAATTGTCCAACGTGGACTTGAATTGGATTAGGGAGGAACTCATGGATGGGGGAGCCTGTTCCATTGACTGGGTAGTCTCTGGGATACATACCTATCTCTCCAGCAGGTCCTATTTATATCATAGGCAATGTTTTCTAGTAATATTAGTTTTGTGGATATGCAGGAGGTCCTTCAGAGTGGGGTCTGACAATGCCCTGTATGCCAGGCATAGATCTCCCCTCAAAAGCCTGTAGGAGACAGAATACAGGGGTAGGGCCTTGGAGCAGCCTGCATAGGACATATTACTTGCACCCTGTAATCTTTTATTGAGGAACCCCTGTGGACGTTCCAGATGTTGGATATGCCTGGTTAGGTACATATCAAAGGTGGCATTGCACTCGATGTTAGGTGTGATGAATGCTGAATACAGTGGAACATTGACTTCTTTGGACTTGGATGCCATATGCACAACATAGAATGATTTTCCTCACCACTGTAGACACGTGATGATCGAACGCTAGATTATCATCTGTGTGTCCCTAAATCCCTGACTACTGGGTCAGCTCTAAAGGGTGTGTTGTCAGTATGATAGTTACCAGGGATGGATGACATCCATCACATAACAAGGTAATTTCTGAAGCAGATGCACACCAGAAGTTGAATGAATGAATGGATGAATGAAGTTTACATATCACCATTACACAATCTATTATGTTTCTAACTCACCCTACAATTGGCAAATAGCACTAATTGGTAGATAAGTCAGAGCAGTGGTCTCATTTGAGGAACAACTGCAGTTAGTCAGATAGACCATGTATTTGCTATTATCTGCTTGGCAAAGCCAGGTACATTGTCCACTGGTAGCATGTTGACTCATTCAAAATCCAATCCATTAGCCTGCAAACTGAACAGCTCTTACAAGAATTCATCTGTCATGTGGCCTTCCTAAAGAATCGTATTCCTCACAAGAGCCCATAGATCCAAAAAAATGTCAGTAAACAAAAATGCAAATAAATGAATGTAAAATGGTAAGTTTAAGGCAAAGATAGAAAGGAAATGAGAAAGAGAAGTTATAGTTGAGGGATTGCAGGGCTACTCAAAATTTAGAATAAAGGATAGAAAGTAGAAGGAACGTTATTGAGTGTACAGGAAAGGGATCCAGATAAAAGGAATGGAATAATCACAGATGAATAAGGAAGGCACCTCTTCAGAGAGACATAAGAAAAGGAAGTAAAGAAAAAAAGAAGTTGCGGGATTGCAGAAAGCATATATAGAGCAAGCAGTGTAAACCAAGCCACATCCACAAATGTGAGCGATGACAGAATCATTCTGCTGGTGGGGAAGATGGTAGGACAGGCGAAATCAGGGAGAAGGTTCTAATGATTATGAATGTATGAGGATTATCAAGCTCAATCAAAACTGGGCAGAGTTATTAAACAATGTAACAGGGAAAGAATAAATGTAGGACTAATTCAGCAGGCAAAGCTGAAAATCAGAAAGATGAGGAAATTACAGATGAAGAAATATCCCAAAAGAACATCTGACCATGTGTGGCGTTGGGTGAGAAAAAAAATGCAGTCATGTATAAATAACGTTGGTCATTTTTTTTACTAATAACCTCTTGTGTTGCTGGTTTTCTTAGTAATAAAACAGTCTTCTGCTCGTGCTTTGGCCACTTCTTATAGTTTTCAAGTGCTTTCAGTATGCTTCCAGACCCGATCCATTCTCTGGAGTCTGTACTTAGATTGCTGACTTTTCCATAGTTTAGAATAAATGGAAGGTGCCAAGAACAAACTCAACTCCACACACGATGTAAGAAGGCAATGCACACTGTTTACCTTACATGGTAGGCCCACCAGACATTGATATCTATCTCATACAAGTGAACGGCCACATTGTCAAACATATCCTCTCATTGACAATGCAGGTCATCTGACTGTTCTAGCTCAGATTGCGTTACAGTAGGGATAAGGAAATTTTCCCTTTCCCCTAGTGAAGTGCTATTTCAGCATTGGTATATACAATTACCAGGGGGTATGGTGGGTGTAGCCCCACCACATGGGGAGTTTGGCAGTCCACACTGTCAACCAGATGACGTTCGACAGTGTGGCCATTTCCTGATGTGACATAGACCCCTCAGATTGTTTTACAACAGGCAGAAATCAAACCGCCAATGCAGCAATATGAGTTAGCTGGCATTTTTTATTTAAATAACGCCTTATAAACAAGTAATATTTTAACACTGCCAGAATTTAGCATCTCCGAGTAGCATGCAAGAGAACTGAAAGTGTAAATCCTTTTTTTTTTCTTTTTTTACCTTAAAATACCTTTATTGAATTATCGCCTGTGACATATGCAAACTTAACATTTATATAAAAATAATCAAACCATACTAACAAATTCTCATTTGCAAACATTATATAGCTTGTTCTATATGATATAATCAATCAAACATTATGTATATTTTTCATTTCCTGCCTTCTCTTAAACCTCATTCCTCCACCAAAACATATTTTGGGATGTTCCCACAGTTTCCATTTTTTTTTTCTGTGTAATTTACTCCTGCCCTTTTCTAAATATTCCACTTCCTGTTCTTTTAACTGTGTTGCAATATTCACAACTTTAGGTGTGGCTGGTTTGGACTTGTTTTCCATTTTCTAGTAATGGCTGTTTTGGCAGTCACCAGAATTAAACGTAAGGCCTTACTATGTCTAGGCAAGTAACCTCCTCTACCCAGCTCGAAACAATTTCATTAGTTACTCATTTGCTCACCCATTATTCCTGACAGAGTACTAAGAAGGGAAAATTTAAAGTCTGCCAACTCCTTACACTCGCATCGTATGCTTTCAGGTTCCACTTTCTTCCCCATTACACCTCCAGCATTTGCCATCTACGTGCTGAAAAAATTCTTTCCAGTCATCTTGGGGTACAAAAGTACCTATGCAAATGGTACCAGTCAAAAACCCGAAATCTTCTTGAATGTGCTGCATATTTGACAACCATAGATATTTTCTTCATTGTTTCTAGGCGAATTGCTTTTCTAATCTCTTTCCAAATGTTTTGCACTCCTCTTACATATTCCTATAGTTTATTGTGCAGTTCTTTTTATATTCTAGTAATTATTCCTTCTTAACATAACCTTCTGTTCTACATTCATGTAAAAAACTCCACCTGTACAGGTCTTTCATTTTGGATTTCCCTATCCCTTTCTCTTTGCCTATACTCTGATAGCAATCCCTGATAGGGAAGGCACCCTCTGCCCTGCAGTACAAATGTCTTCTTGGCTTCTTTCCCATTCTGTTACTTTTCCCTCTAATTATGTGTTATGAAGGCTGCTAGCCTAGCTAGATAGAATTTTGTAAATAATTCTATGTCATTGTAGATATTAATATGTAAGAAAACTAAATGTAAAGAAAACTGTATGTTCTGAGCTTCAAAAATGTAACCACAGTGCACTCTGATGGAAGAAAGCTGATTGGGAGGGTATCCTAATGGTTGAAGTGTTTGCCTTACAAACACAAGGTGCAGGGTTCGAGTGTCACAAGGGATAATTGGTTAGGCTTAAAATGGCTCGCAATGGCAGTTAGCCTAGTACTAATCTATTTTTTTTAATTTTATAAGTGTTTGATCTCAAGAGCTCAGAGACAGCCTGTCTGGGCTAGTAAATTCTTTCTGTTGTTTTAGGACAAGAGTTAATTGCTAGATTTATAGGTTCATAGGTAGGTACTAGACTATCGGCCCAAGGGCCTACGTAAGCATAGCCAACAAGGTTCCCTGGCTTACGCCACACAAGAAAGTTATTTTCCTGTGCCACTGTCGAGCAGAGACACAGAAGTGATCCCCGGGGTGTATTTCCTATTTCCCATCCACTCATCAAGATTTTTCTTGAAGATTGCTAATGAAGAACTTTGCTTGACATAGATGGGTAGACTGTTCCAGAGTATGGGAAGTCTCTTGGACAGGAATCTATCCCTCCAGCTTGTCCTGTTTATTGTGGTGACAAGGTTTAGGTCCCTAGAGCACGTAGCTCAGAGGGATTGGGATTTCTTTAGGTGTAGCATGTCCAATAGCTCTGGGTTTGACATAGCTTAGGCGATATGCTACGGAGTAAAGCTGGAGTTTTTTGAGGTGGTCAGTGTAGGGCATTTGTTTGAGACCAGTAATCCTCTTTGTGAGGTACTTCTGTGGCCTTTCCAGCTGCTGCAGATGTCTTGTGAGGTACATTCCAAAAGGGGCGTTGTACTCTATAATGGGTCTAATGAGTGTCGAGTAGAGGGGAACAATTACCTCTTTTTTCCCTGGATGAGAACCCTTTTATGATGTGTGCCACGTAGAAGGAATTCTGACTGCTGTGGCGATGTGACTATCAAAGGAGAGAGTACTTGTCCACCCGGGTCCCAAGGTCTCATCACACATTTGGTGTTAAGTAGATTGCTGCCTATGTGGTAGTTCATGGGTACAGAGTTTTTACCAAAGGGGATGACACTGCACTTTTTGGCATTGAGCTTGAGGCCATGGCTCTGACACCAGGCATTTGTCTCAGCGAGGCCCTTCTTTAGGATGTCCACATCATTTGGGGACTTGACTATGGCTCCTAGTTTGCAGTCATCTGCGAACTTCATTAGCCAGAGAAGTAGACACTAAACAGGAGAGGTCCCAGGACAGAACCGTGTGGCACTCCACTTGTCACTGCTTTGAGGTCAGATTTGGAGTCTGCAACTTTTACAGTGTGGGTTCTGTCAGTGAGCCAGTTGGCAACCCATCTGTAGGGATTTATACCTAGTTTAGTGAGTTTAGCTATAATTCCAGAATGGGGGATGGTGTCGAAAGCCTTGGCGAGGTCAAGATAGGCTGTGTGAACCACCTTACCCTCATCTATGGCTTTGGTGACTGCCATAAAAAAGAATGTGATGTAATGTGATGCATGTATTTTTGGTATCCTTAAATAATTTATAGGGCGTACACACATTTCCACAAAGAGGAGAGTGCTATAAAGTGTGCTTTTGGATCTCTGGCTGCAGTATTTAGGAGAACTTGGAGTAAGATGTGCAATATTCCCAAATGCCACACAGCAAGGCCTGGTACAGTGAGTTCTAATAAGGTAGACAGGAAACTTATGGAGGCAGAATTGTCATTTTGTACTCAATGCACTGTCAGTAGCAGTTCAGTCCTGTGTGCTTACTGCCTGACTTGACAAGTTTAGTTAGTACAACTGCAAACTGGATGCTGTAATCCTCCATTTACTGAAGGGTGTAAGCCCTCCTATGTGTTGTTTCGTACAAACTGCACACATTTCTTTTAGTTTGGAGAGACCATAGCAAAAGTTGTAATGTGAAAATATGAAGAACTGTGTTTGGCTGAGTAGTGTCTGCTGCAAATTAACTCAGTATATGAGCACGTAAACAGTAAGATTGGAAATCTGCACAAAGACGGGGAGTGGCTCAAAGAAAATTTACTAAACCGCTTAAAGGAATAGAGGATTGCTAAATAGTTTTCAGCTGAATTAGAGAAGATCGTAAAATGCATCGGTTATCTGCATAATGCAAGTGATAGTTACTTTCACAAAATATTCAGTAAGCACCCCCTCCCCCCCCAAAAAGCTTCACTGCATGGACTGTAGAATACAGTTTTCAGTACATTATTTTACTGTGCCAGTATCATAGGCACAGGTTTGCAAATTACTGTTTTGCTGTCATTTAAAAAATGTGGAGATGATGCGAATGTCAGGAAATTACAGAAACAGCATGTCACAAGACTGCTGTTGCTCAGAGATTGGAAAGCAAAAATAAGTTAACATAATGTCTTGTAGAAATAAATAGAGGTAATAAATCAAAAATCAATAGTAATAAACCTCAATGAAATCAAAAATCAAACCGGCTTCCGAAAATTAAATTGAAATTGTTTAAGTAAATCTCTCTGCTGCTGCCAAACAAATTAAATAAATAAATAATAATGCAGGCAGATGGGAAGACATTTAAAATGGTACTCCCTTCCTTTCAATTCTGAGCTGTCAGTTGCAGTGACACCTCTGCACTAGTGTGGGAGAAGGGGACTGTCAATTCATGTTGGACTACAAAAGAACACCTAGAACAAAGGCATCCAGTTTAGCTACAACTCTGGCTGCCGCTGGATAACTTCAAATTATAGTGTAAAGCAAGCTCTGAGCTAAACATAATTGCGGGTAATTAGCAACAGAAAAAAAGCAGGCCTCTTACAGAAGGAATACAAACTGATAGTGAGTCTCAGATTTCCCATTATATGTCAGTGACATGGGAATTCACAGTTACTTCCATATGTCTGGCATGAGTCATAGAAAAAAGACTTGAAACGCTTTATGGGAAAGAGAAAGGGTTGAAGCTTGAAGGAGAAGATCACATTGATATATCAAGCCCCATCGGTAGCCATGTTGTGGTAAACAGGCTAAAATTACAAATAAAGCACTTAGAGTGATTTTGAGGTGTTAAAATAGGTCTGGAAACAAAGATAGACTGAAAAGACATGTTTTTAGTTATAGGGTGGCGTTTTCCTTTAAGTAGTTCAGTTTCCTTGGTCAGGCAGGGTACTGGGATTGATATGACTTTTTTTATCCATTTAGTACTGCTTTATTTATGATACTAAGGAAAGTGAGTTTAAAGAGAGAAATCATTATCTTAAGGGTAGTGTGTTTAGCTGACTTTCATTACAGAGGTAAAGGGAGGTGATGAAGGTGCCTTTGTTAATGTTAGTCAAGTTGTGTACTTGGGTGTATATTAGTAACTTTAAGTTTTCCCCTTGTTTCTGTATATATGTATAGAGATGGTCACTAACTCTGTCAAGTAAGCATCCAGAAGAGTTTATAGTCTTGGTTCTGTTGGTAAGAATCAAGTCCAGGCAAGATTGCTTTTTGTCTATTCTTATAGTGGTATGAATTAATTAGGATAAACCAAGCAGATTTAATGAATTTGAGGGAACTTCTAAGTTACAGGTTAGCCAATCAATATCCGTGACTATGGCATTATTATGAGGTGGTAGAGATAATGCTACAATGCATGGCGGTCTTTTTGCTGTTGTGTGCGACAAGAGTGAATGATTTCTGCTTTGTCAAAGTTGTGGATGTCATGGGTATGAAGATTATATCTTTTATGTATTATTGCTATACTTCCTCCATTTTTATTTTTTCTGTCCGGTCTGAGTAGTTAAAGCCTGGGGGTAATATTTCATTGTCTTTAATTTCTAGTTTTAACCATTTTTCTGTAATAACTTATTTCTGGAATAAAATGCTAAGGATTCTTAGAGTTCTTGAAGTTAATTACATATTCTTTCTCAATAAGAGTACAAGTTTGAACCTGTAATTGAGGGTGGAGAGCTGTACTGTAGCGTGGATATGATTTGCTAGTTTAAAGATGAGCTTGGAGTTTGATACCGTCACTTGGCTTGAGTTTAGTTCCTGAGTGATGAAGAGGATAGGACCACAGTGGTGCAGTGGTTAATGTTGCCTCACAGCAAGAGGTTCTCTGATTCCATTCTCAGCTGGGGCACCTTTTCTGCTGAGTTCATGTAGGTTTCCTTCCACAAGCCAAAGACATGCATCTGGAGCGTTTCTCCCAGGGCCTTCGCTGAAAATAGGCTCTATCCTAGTCTACTTTCCTGGTCAACAAATGTTAAAAATAAATAACATCGGTTTAGATATTATTTTTAGGGTTACATATTTATATGTTGTGTACCTGAAAGTGAAAAGAGTAACATGAGTGGCAGATTATAGTTGTGGGGTTATGCAGAGAAAGACAGAGTGTTTCTGAATGTAGAAGAGTAAAGACTAGTTGGTGAGATGTTGGTTATTAGAGAGGTTTGGTTGCCTGTTATTTATGCTGTGAGAGTCAGTACAGTAGTAGCATTAATCTTTGTATACACAATATTATGAGAAGAGCTGGGGATATTAAGGAAGAAAAGAGATATGTAAAGCCATGGTCAAGCTATAGTAGTAGTTAACTAGTTAAGGTATAGCTAGAGGACTGGTGTGTATGTAAAATAATGGAAGCACTAGTGTGCGGATGTTCTTCGTGTTTCACTGTTGCAGTCATTACATTTGGGTTGTCTGCTTGCAGGTAGCTCTGTTGGCCTGATTATCAAAGTCTTGGGTTCTGCATTGGTTGCTGTCTCATCTTCCATGACATCAGGTAGTCAGGCGTATAAAGCATGCAGCCGACGCCATTATATCAGTCTTTCTTGCCATACGGTGCCCGAAGCAGAAGCAGTTCGGAAATGTCAATCACCCCACACCTGAAATTTTCATTTTAGAGTTTCAGATCCGAAGTCTTTAACAAAGCTAAGTACCCTGTTGGGGATCCTTTTTCTTGCTCTAAATCGATGTCAGTAAAAGTTAACAATTGTATTACTTGTGGAAAGCAAATCTCATAAAGATTTTCATTCGTACTGCATTCCTTGCTTTGGCCCAGACCATGACGTCCCTCGGTGTCGGTTTTGTGCCTTATTCAATCCTCGAACTATTCATCCATTTATTTTCGCTTCTAACTGTTTTGGTACTCTGTTCAATTATCGAGAAATGGCTTCAGTAAGCATCCGACTACCGGCATTCTGTAAAAACGTAAAGGTAGACAGAGACTGCATAGGTCCAAAGCTGCCAACGACGCTTCCGTTAAGCTAGTCGCCAGTTCGCCGGTACTTAGTGAGGCGCTTTCGTGGCCCCTGGTACTTGCTACTTCAGATTTGCAGGCCTCTACTGAGACCCATGCCGTGAGATGCTTCTTTGACTATGGAACCTGCGGATGTCTCTACCTTGGATGGGTCCGGAGCCGCTGTGTAGGCACTGGCATCTGAGGATGTATTCAGGCCTACTGACTTGCATATCAAACCAATGCCATCTTCTTCTTCAAGGCCTAAAACTCTATCAACGCCTAGAAAACCGACACCCAGACTGCATGGTCAGGCCCTTATGCCTAAAAAAACAAATAAGTATGGCTGAAGATCTTATTACTCTAATCAGGGGAAGCAACCCTTCTCCCACTAAGAGACCTAGAACTGATTTTCCTTCTGATTCTTCTGATCAGAATTCTAAAATCTCTTGTTTCTTCTGATTAGAAGGATTTGCCCTTAACTACCTATGAGGATTCTGATGCAGAGGATTCCATTCCCTCTGCTTCCCCTCCAGAAAATTTTTCCTTTGGTGAAACCTTGCACACTCTCTTAGGGAGCATTTCCTCTGGGAAAGCCAGATTATTCTGACTCCAAAAAGCGGCTTAGGGAATTCTTGCTCCTCCCTCATCACAGGCCTTTAGTTATACCTCCTGTTCTGGACATTGTAGATAATGCCTTCTTGGAATCTAGCCTGTCCATAGACACTTTACCTCAAACTCCCAGGAAACCTGACAGGTATTAGAGTACCCGACTCTCAAGTTCCTCTTCAAGAATCTTACTGCAGATCCAGAGACCATTTCCCAAGGACCAAAGGGCATTAAGGCCACTGCTGCCAAAAAACCTACCCCCTCTGATAGAGATTTTAGGGCCTTGGACAGATGGGGTAAGAAGGTATACACTTCTGCTACTTTGGCCATTAGGGCCTTAAATTGCCAGTTTCATATGTTAGTGTCAGCAGCATATTATGGGACTACTTAAACAGAAAATTGTTGATTCCTGACTGTGCTGAACATAAAGAATTGCAGGATGTAATGCATTCTGCTGAACAAGTTGGTAAACATACTTTGCAATGTGGTTTTGACTCTTTAGAAGCATCTTGCAGGGCTGCTGTCACTGGGTCTGTACTTAGAAGGCATGCTTGGCTTAAGGAACAAAACTTGTCAGATGATGTTAAAGCTAAATTACTGGATGCTCCTCTAAACCAAGATAGTCTATTTGGCAACAAAGCAGTAGTAGTCCTCAAAAAGATAGAGTTAAAAGCTAAATCTATGCAAACTGTTAAAGATTCCCTGCAAGTACAGCCTCCCAGATTTAGTAGGCACTGGCCTTCAAAGAATTGGTCCTTTCCCGTCTCTTCCAGGCCTTTAGTCCAAACCCAGGACCAGCAGACCACCTAGATTAGTCTCAGGCTACACACAGGCTTAGGCAGTGGGTGGCTCCCACGTCCAAAACAGGAAGTAGTAAGACACCCCCCTACAGAAAAATGTCACAATGACTTAACCTTAACCCTTCCAAGCCCTGCTCAACTGCCTTCTCCCTTAGGAGGAAAGTTTGCCCTGCATGCAAAAAACTGGGAACTCATTATCCAGGACAAATGGGTTTTAAATATAGTTTCCCAAGGATACAGATTCCACTTCCACACCCTACCAACCCCAAATGGCTGGCCAGACCTACCTCCAAATCAGTGGGCAGAGGCTCAACAGCAGGTTCTCTCTCTTCTAAGTATCAGGGCTATTCACCCTGTCCCAGCAGAAGAAAGGGGACAAGGTTTTTATTCAAGACTTTTCCAGGTACCCAGAAAAGACCGCTCCTGGCGTCTTATCCTGGACCTCTCTATTCTAAACACCTTTTTGGTAATCCTAAAATTCAAAATGCTAACACTTCAACAGCTGCTTCCTATGCTATTCAAAGATGCCTGGTTGGCAACCTTAGACTTAAAGGAAGCTTACCTACACATTCCAATAAGGGAATCTTGCAGGAAATACTTGTGCTTCAGGGCAGGCTACATGCACTATCAGTTCTCTGTACTTCCTTTGGCTTATTTACTGCGCCCAGGGTATTCACAAAGTGTCTAGCTCCAGCCATTGCATTTTGCAGGCAGAGAAATATTCAAATATACCCATATCTGGGCAATTGTCTGATTCAGGCAGAAAGCCAGGACATGCTATTAAAACATCTGGCATTCATAAAGAAACTTCTAACCTCGCTGGGGTACACCATAAACGAAAAGAAATCTCATCTTAGTACCCTGCCAATAGATTGTATTCCTGGGAGCAAGCTTGAACACAACTTCCCAGATGGCTTACCTCACACCAGAGAAACAAGTTTATTTGACAACCTACTTCAAACAACTGGCCACAAAGATCCGGCTATCTGCAAGGAAAATTTTGCAAGCCCTGGGGTTCATGGCCTCTTTCATTTTTCTAATTCCATATGCAAGAGTGCATATGAGGAAACTACAATGGTATCTAAAAAGCCTATGGTGTCAACATTCTCAGGACCTGCCACCACAACAAGGGGTTCCATTTCAATCTACCCCCTGCCGCCCAAACCCTAACAACAGATGCATCAGACTATGCATGGGGGGGCTCACTTGGCAGGGCAGTGCATTCAGGACAAATGGAACCAGAGTCAGATGCACCTGCATATCAACCAAAAAGAAATGTTAGCTGTACAGAATTCCCTGACAGCCTTCAAAGACAACATCCTTCCAGGACAATTATTGGTAGACAGACAACACAGATGTTCATCGTGTTTCACTGTTGCAGTCATTACTCTTGGGTTATCCTGCTGGCAGGCTACCCACAGTCGGCCCGAATTCCAAAGTCTTGGTCTGGCGTCAGTTGCTGTTGCCTCTTCCCTGACGTCAGTGCGCCAGGGGTATAAAAGATGCAGCCGACGCGATTTTCTTCAGTCTTTCTTGCCGCGCGTTGCCCGAAGCAAAAGCAGTTAGCAAGTGCCGGTCGGCCGACTCCTGAATTTTTCAAAATCGAATTTCAGATCCGAAGTCTTCATTAAAGCGAAGTACCCCGTTGGGGAAACTTTTTTTCTTGCTCCAGACCGATGTCAGAAAAAGTTAACAATTGTATTTCTTGTGGGAAGCAAATACCTCATAAGGATTTTCAATCTTACTGTATTCCTTGCCTAGGCCCTGATCACGACATTGCTAGCTGTCTGTTTTGTGCTAGATTTAACCAACGCACTATTAAGCGTCGTTACTATTTTGCCTTTCATTACTTTGGCCGAAGGTTTAATTATATAATGCCGTCGGAACAGCCGACGACCGGAGTTTATAAAAACCACAAGGAAAAGGACAGGCATCCGAGGTCCAAAACAGATGAGGCCCCTGCTAAGCCAGTCGCCGGTTCGCTGGTTCTCAGTGAGGCACTTTTGCAGCCCCTGGTGCCCACTACCTCAGAGCCACAGGCCACTTGTGACTCCCACGTGGAGCCGACTAGGCCTCTGGGATACTCAAGGTATTGGACTCGGAAATTATCCCCCCAGATAGGTCCAGAGCCGCTGAGCGGGCATCGGCTTCTGAGGGTGTTTTCAGACCTACACAATTATATGTCAAGCCTACCTCAGCTTCAAAGACTAAAACAGCTCTAAAGACAAAGAAACAAGTACAGCATTCTCCTGGACAGACTTCCATGCCCAAGAAACAGATGCTTAAAATGGCCGAAGACCTAATTACTTTGATCAGGGGTTCCTATCCCCCTCCTGATAAGAGGCCCAGGCAAGAGACAGAATACAACTCTTCTGATCAGGTTTCAATCTCCTCTGACTCCTCTTCTGAACAGGGATACTCTTTTCCTCCTCATGAGGATTCTGATACTGAAGAATCTATTCCTTCAGCCTCTCCTCCTGAGGATTATTCTTTTGGGGAAACCCTGCATACCATGAGGGAGCATTTTCATTGGGAGAGCCAATATTACTCCGAATCTAAGAAAAGGCTCAGAGACTTTCTTTTACAACCTCAGTACAGACGTTTTGCTATTCCACCTGTTCTAGACATTGTAGATGTATTTTCAGAGTCCGGCCTGTCTCTTGACTCTTTACCCCCTGCACCTGATAAGCCAGACAGATATTACAGGGTTCCAGACTCATAAATGTCTGTATAAAAACCCTGCTGCTGACCCAGAAACTATATCTCAGGGTCCCAAAGGGGTCAAGGCTTTCACTGAAAAAAACCCTGTCCCCTCTGATAGGGATTCTAGGGCACTGGACAGATGGGGGAAAAAAAGTTTACACTTCTGCTACCTTGGCTGTAAGGGCTTTAAATTGTCAGTTTCATATGCTTAAATATCAGCAATATTTAATGTCACTGCTTAAACAGAAAATGTTGACAAATTCTGAATGTTCTGATATCAAGGAAATGCAGGATTTATTGCATGCAGCTGAACAAGTGGGAAAGCATACTTTGCAATGTGGTTTTGATTCACTGGAGGCCTCTTGCAGGGCTGCTGTTACGGGTTCTGTCATTAGAAGGCATGCTTGGTTAAAGGAACAGAATCTGCCTGATCATGTTAAAGCAAAATTATTCGATGCTCCATTACAGCATGATACTTCGGTGTTAAGGCAGAAGAGGTGTTGAAGAAAATGGAGAATAAAGCGAAATCCATGCATACAGTTAAGGATTTCCTACAGGTGCAGCCACCCATATTTAACAGGAACTGGCCTACTAAGAATTGGTCCTTTCCAGTGTCAGACAGGCCACAAAGGGGCAGATGCAGACGCCACAGAGGCAGATCTCAGCCTCAAGGCTCAAACAGGCCTAAACAATGGGGTGCTTCTACCTCCAAAAGCGGAGAAGAGAAATCACAACCATACAGGAAACAGTCCCAATGACTTTCCTCTGCCAGAACCAAGCAATTACCTTTTGGCAGCCCCCTTATGGGGAAAACTAGCACTTTTTTCACCAAATTGGCACATGATTACCCAGGACAAATGGGTCTTGAACATAGTGTCTCAGGGCTACAGGTTCCACTTTCACACCCTGCCAAGGGCAAAAGGTATGCCAGACCTGCCACACAATCAATGGGCAGAGGCACAAAAGCAAGTTTCATCCCTCATGGACATGATGGCCATTCAGCAAGTACCACAACAAGAGCAGGAACAAGGATTTTACTCTAGACTTTTCTTGGTACCCAGAAAGGACAAAGCCTCGAGACAAATATTGGACCTGTCAATTCTAAACATTTCTGGATGTTCCAAAATTCAAAATGTTGACTCTGCAGCAGCTACTGCCCATGCTGGGCAAGAAGGCTTGGCTCATAACTTTGGACCTAAAAGAGGCATACCTGCATGTCCCAATCAGACAATCTTGCAGAAGATGCCTCAGATTCATAGCTGGCTCAATGCACTACCAATTCTCTGCACTGCCCTTTGGCTTATCTACTACACCCAGGGTCTTCACAAAATGCCTGGCACCAGTAACTGCATTTTGCAGACAAAGAGAAATTCAAATATATCCTTTCTTGGACGACTGCCTTATTCAAGCAGAGAACAAAGACATTCTACTAAAGCATCTGGCGTTTGTAAAAAGATTACTAATTTGCCTAGGGTACACAGTAAACGAAAAGAAATCAAAACTAGTACCCTCTCTCAAGAGATAATATTCCTGGGTGCAAGCTTAAATACAACTGCCCAGATGGCTTATCTCACGCCAGACAAACTAAGGCAACTGACTTCTTACTTCAAAATGTTGGCAACAAAGACCCAGTTATCTGCAAGAAAAATTCTGCAGGCTTTGAGCTTCATGGCATCCTGCATTCTGCTAATTCCATATGCCAGACTGCATATGAGGAAACTACAATGGTATCTAAAAAGTGTTTGGACTCAACATTGCCACAGCCTGGAAACATTAATTACCCTCATTCCCTGCCTGCAACAGGAGTTTTGATGGTGGGCACAGGCCTGTCACCACAAGAAAGGACAGACATTCACTTTACCCACAGCCAGGCAGACACTAACAATGGATGCATCAGATTATGCCTGGGGGGCCAACATGGCAGGAAAATGTATTCAGGGCACATGGCCAGCAAGCCAGATGCATCTTCATATCGATCAAAAAGAGATGCTAGCTGTTCAGAATGCCCTGACAGCTTTCAAGGATATTCTTCATCCAGGACAACTACTGATAAAGACTGACAATACTACAGTCATGTGGTACATAAGCCTGGAGGCACACATTCCTACCCCCTCTGCAGACAAGCCATGACTTTGTGGGACACAGCATTGACTTATCAAGTTCACCTGCAAGCACAATTCCTGCCAGGAAAATTAAATACTCTGGCAGACAAACTAAGCAGAAACCTGATGGATCCCCACAAGTGGAAACTGGATCCACAAGTCTTCAGCATGATAACAAGGAAATGGGGATGTCCGGAAATAGATCTATTTGCCTCCCCTCACAACTGCCAACTACAGAGATTCTGCACAAGGATTTATCACAAGCAAGCATGGAAAGTGGATGCCCTATCCTTCAGCTGGAAAAACCTAACAGTATATGCCTTTCCTCCACTGCCTGTCCTCCCCAAGGTACTCCTAAAGGTCAGACTCGAGAAGCCAAAAATTATACTGATTGCCCCAGACTGGCCACGCCAGCACTGGTACCCAGTCCTAAAGACCTTCTCAAGGTCCACCCTGGACATTGCCTCAAACTTCTCACTTACTGACCCAACAAAACAATCAGATACTTCACAGCCAACTCAGGACTTTAAATCTGGCAGCATGGCAGATAATGTAGCCATTCAGAACACTCCACTCTCCAAAGCTGTAATGTATGTTATCTTGGAGGCCAGGAGCCCCAGTACCAGAAAATCTTATGCAGAAAAATGGGAGAGATTCTGTGCTTGGAACCAGGAACAAGGAACCGACACGTTTGTACCAAATATACCTCAGATTTTACAATACTTAACTGAGATGCTGGACAAAGGCCTATCCTTTTCATCAATTAAGATTCATGCCTCTGCCATTTCAGCCCATTACTATACGGAACCACCTATCTTTTCTCATCCTTTAATAAGGCAGTACCTCAGAGGGGCCAGAAACATAAGACCTCCAAGGAGAGCTCCAATATCTGCATGAGACCTAAATTATGTCTTGGAAAAGCTCACACTGCCTCCTTTTGAGCCAGCCTCAACAGCTGATATAAAATTCTTATCCTGGAAAACAGCTCTGCTCTTAGCAATAACCTCTGCAAGACGAGTCTCTGAGTTACAGGCACTCATGGCTGTGGAGTCTTTTATCATTTTTCATCCAGACAGGGTTTCTCTGAGGATGAACCCTACATTTATGCCTAAGGTGGTGTCCAGTGTAGCCCGTAACCAAACCATTCACTTGCCTACCTTTTATCCAAACCCACAGAACAAGGGTGAGAGACTTCTGCATTCTTTGGACATACACAGACAGCTACACCTCTACTTGGACAGAACTAAAGCTTTCAGAAAGACTGAGCAACTTTTAGTGGCATATGCTGCAGGATCACAAGGAAAGGCTGTCTCAAAACAGACTATTTCAAAATGGATAGCCATTGCATTCATTTCTGCTACTCACAGCATGGCAAATCAGTGCCTAAGGGCATTAGGCCACATTCTACCAGAGCAGCAGCCACTTCAGCAGCCTTCCTCAGAGGAGTACCAACCAAAGACATCTTAGAGGCTGCAACTTGGAGTTCAGTGCACACTTTTACAAAGCACTACCACTTACCTCTCTACTCTAAATCCAGAGCAGGTTTTGCCACTGCAGTTCTGCAGGGCCTCATAGCCTCTCCTAATCCTATTTAGCCCAGCCACCCATCCTCAGCTTTGGGATTCAACTCAAGAGTAATGACTGCAACAGTGAAACACGAACATAGTACAGTTGTGTACCTACCATAAATGTAGATGTTAGAGTGTATTCACTGTTGCAGTCCAGGTTACCCTCCCACCATCCCCCTTTCATTTGCTGGGTCTTATCTGTACTTCTCTATTCTATACAACCTATGTGGTGTATTTGCTTGTGGATGAAGGAAATGTTTACTTTAGTGCATGCATGTTTTTTGGCATAATCTATTTAGCCTACCCTTTTGGGGGCACCTGACATCTGGGACAAGAAAAACTGAAGAAAATGGCGTCGGCTGCATCTTTTATACCCCTGGTGCACTGACGTCAGGTAAGAGGCGACAGCAACTGACGCCGGACCAAGACTTTGGAATTCGGGCCGACTGTGGGTAGCCTGCCAGCAGGATAACCAAAGAGTAATGACTGCAACAGTAAATACACTCTAACATCTACATTTATGGTAGGTACACAACTGTACTTTATGTGGTACATAAACAAGCAGGGGGAAACCCACTCGTACCCTCTCTGCAAACTAGCCATGGCTCTGTGGAACACAGCCTTGAGCTACCAAGTGCACCTACAAGCTCAGTTCCACCCAGGCAAGCTAAATTCACTGGCAGACTACCTAAGCAGAAATCTCATAGACCCACACCAATGGAAATTGGAACCAAAAATATTCAACCTCCTGAGGAACAAATGGTGGACTCCTGTTTGCCTCCCTCCCCCACAGAACTACCAATTGGACAAATTCTGAACAAGGACTCCCCACAGTCAAGCTTGGAAAGTGGATGTCCTGTTCTTTACCTGGGAAAGCCTCTCGGTTTATGCCTTTCTCCCGCTGCCTCTCCTCTCGAAGGTTCTGCTAAAGATCAAACAGGACAAACTGTCAAAGGAAAATTATACTTTAAAAATGATCAAAACATGGTAGGTTCAGGTTAAGGCACTTTAATCTTGCAGCAAGGAGAAAAAAACGTGCTAATACAGAGTTTGTCTAACCAGAAACAGGAAATACTTTTATTTTTATACATTCTCAAATTAATCATGTCCTACCATGCTGACGTTACAGATTACAAAAATGAAAAGACCAATGGTTAGACCACAGCTGAAGATAAAAATGGAATAATCCACGTCAGGAAATAAATCACTTGCAGCTTCACAGTAGTGCCCTTTATAAAACCAAAAGTTGTAACTGAGATGTAGTAGTCAAGGTAGGAAATGGTTCACTTGCAGTTTCACACCACTTTATTAAACAAGAGTAAGCGCTTTCGCGATCTAAGTCAGCTGATCGCTTCTTCAGACTCATAAAAACAGTTAAAACATTGGTATTTAAAATATGGTTCAACCAATGAAAACATATATAGAACTATGACATAGACTAATTAAAATTACATACATCAGTACATTAATTTGCCTTATATTCTGCATAAGATGAAATAAAATATACATATAGCAGACACATTTTATGTAATAATCCATATTACTTAATATTTTAGTGGTCTGGATTTTAAAAAAGGTTTCAAGGAAACAGCATTGTTCAATCCAGGAGACCTATCTGCCTGAAGTAGTAAAATCCATCTTTGTTCGGCTTCCTCTACCTTATTCATTATATCACCTCCCCTCTTACTTTTATTTATTATTTCTAAAACCATGAAATTAAAAATATGTTTCCTATCTTCTTCTTCCACATGTTTTGCTAAAGCACTTGTGTCTTTTTCATTTCTTATATCTCTAAGGTGTTCAAGGATACGTTCCTTTAGACACCTATTGGTTTTGCCTATATAAAAGGCATGACAGACAGTGCAGAAGCTGAAATAAACCAAATTTTGTGTTCTGCAGTCAGCATAAAAATCTATATCAATTATAAATCCTAGTGTAGGATGTTTATATGTAGATTTATTATATAAATAGTCACATGCTGTACAATTTCTGCAAGGAAAAGTCCCTGCCTATCAGATAGGATCATTCTTTCATTGTTTCTGGATTTATAACAGAGTTGCCTTTTAAGGACCTCTTATTTCTAAAAGAAAAGCTGGGTCTATCTTCTAACAATTCTCTCAAGTCAGGATCCGACAATAAAACATTCCAATTCTTCTCAAAAATATTACAGAACCTTCTGATGTCACTTGAATAAGTTATAGGGAATCTAACTTTAAAATCATGACCTTCCTTGCTTTTAACATCTTCTATAGTATTTGAGAAGAGCGGTTTACATCTCCCATCCTTATTTTCAATGGTATATTTAGAGCTTTCATTTATGTCTTTCTTACTATAACCTCTGTTTAAGAAGTCTTTTTCTAATATAGTCATTGTCTTCACAAAGCCTTCATCTGTATTATGTAAGCGGCTTATTCTCATATATTGTCCTTCAATACATTTTTGTGTACAAATGTTGGATGCATACTAGTCTTATGTAAGATACTATTTCTCCATGTAGATTTTCTATACATCCCTGTTGTAAGTTCGTCTAACGCTGTCTTCTTAACCAAAACATCTAGGAACTCAATAGAGTCCCTGGAATGTTGACTAGTGAATCTTAAAAATTCAGTGGTGCTATGTAAGTACTCCACCATCTCTTGCAACTCTCCACTAGTACCATCCCATAGCAGGAAGACGTCATCTACAAAACATATATACCATACACCACAAAACAACACCACAAAACAAGGAAGCAGCTCCAATGCCAAATAGACGCCCGTCACAAGAACAGGAAATCAACAGTAAAAGCAAACACGGGAGTCTAACCACGAACAAAATGTACATCCATAAGCATGTTATAAAAAGCAGAGTAGATTTAATTCACAAATATAAAAACATGTAGATGAGCGCTTTCGCGTAGTATAATCTACGCTTCATCAGATAACAATATAAACAAAACTCTTCCCTTAAGTACAAAACTGGTCGGGAAAATCTAATTAAACAATTAATAGATGCTATGCACCTAAAACATATTAAATCACTATTAAAACTTAATGATAGAATCTATAAATCAGCTCATAAGATTAAAAATAAAAACAATAAAGCAGCAGTACAATCTAATACCTCAACTGCAAATTAAAATCTGTGTCAATCTAATATAAATACATTACGTAAAATATATAACACAAAAAACTCAATGTTAAACCTGTACATAAAAATTCATAGAGCACATATACATGTACAAAGATCTATATGAGTAATAAAAACAACTAACTGAAACCTAAAAATAAAAATGAGAAAAATATTATATTCCTACTACTATTTACTTAGGGGTCATGTAAAGGAAGTTGGCAATAACCACTGCTACAACCTCCTGTGTTCAAGTATAGGTTTAATCGATATATAATTATTGAGACCTGGTGGCTGATGTGCACCAAGTCTCAATATCCAATTCAACTCTGCTTGAGCTAACCTATTAACATTATCACCACCCCTCAAGTTCATGGTTACAACCTGTAAAACTCTAAATCGAAAAGAGTGGTGTAAGGGGTATTCCATGATATGCTTGGCCAAAGCATTAACTTCATTCCCCTTACGAATATCGTACACGTGGTTATAGATTCTGTCTTGTAATTTTCTCTTCGTCAAGCCCACATAGAAGGCTTCACATCCTGAGCAAGTAGCAAGATAAATCAGATTCTTAGTGTCACACGTGGCGACAAATCTGGGAATAAACGTGTACTTCATATGGGGATGGCAATATTCCTGAACAGTGGTAATATAGCCACATCTGTTACAATGATTACAGGGGTGAATTCCGAAATTAAGCATCCTCGGAACAATAGATGGAATAGATATAACTTGATCATTACATAAAAGTCGCCTAAGATTATCACAATTCCTATATAAAAAACTGGGTCTATCACCTACTAAATCTTTAGTTGTTCGATCCATGGTAAGGACATTCCAATTTCTAGAAATCACATCCTGTATACTCTTAACATCACTCGTATATTTGATGGTATATTTAATATGTTTACCAAAATTATATGTACTATAATGATCTCTGTGGCTCAAATTCTTACTAGCATTTAAATTATTATCAACAATATCAGATGTCACTGGGCCCAAAACCCTGCGCCTAATATCTCTCACCATGTTTGGATCATAACAAACAAGGATTCCATTAAGTCAGCCTCTGTCAATAGAGATTGCTGTTCTTTACAAAGTCTCATAAGTCTCACAAATTGACTCTTGACAATGCCAGAAAATATATGCATGGGATGCATACTATCAAAATTAAGGATTGTATTTTTCCAGACAGGTTTCCTATATAAAGAAGAGACTATGTGTCCACAATCATCTATCCTGAGAGATGCATCCAAAAAGGATATGGAAGTCCTAGAACATTCTGTAGTGAATGTAAGAAAAGGGGTAGTGGTTTCCATATATAACCAGAACTGGTTGAACTCCATCTGGGTGCCTTCCCAAACAATGAGAATGTCATCAACGAAACGTTTATACACTCTCACCCTCTCAAACAAAGGGTGGTTAAACAGATGACTCGTCTCCCAATTCAGAACAACTAAGTTTGCATATGAATTAGCGCAGGGCGTGCCCATGGCAACGCCCCACTGTTGCAAAAAATACTTCTCACCAAACATAAAGACGTTATTATATAATACCAACTCAAGTAGCTGGCATATTAAGATGTTCCTGTCACTACTATATACAGACTCACCAACAAGTAGTTCTCTAATTGATTGTATACCCAAATCATTGGGTATGGAGGTGAACAAATTTTTCACATCCAAAGTGATAAGAAGGTATTCACTTTTATCAATATCGAGTGATACATCTATTAAACTCTCTAGTAGATGGTACGTATCTTTCAAAATAGATGGAAATTGATCAACCACAGGTCTCAATAAATGCTCAACAAAGGAGGAGATGGTATAGGTCGCCCAACTGTCCCCTGAGACAATCGGTCTCATAGGTATGGGGACAATACCTTTATGGATCTTGGGCAGGCCCTTGATAATTGGTATGACAGGATGTTCAATGTAGAAATATTCATATATCTCTTGACTGATCTGTCTGCACATTAGCAAATCATACAAGGCATCGTGGACATTATGAATGATAATATTAACTTCACATGGGTCAATTTCCGTATAAGTATCATGGTCAGTCAACATCAACAGCATATTTGCTTTATAATCTGATGTATTTAACACAACCACCCCCCCCCACCTTTGTCAGCTGGTTTAATGGTGACATTACTGTTGCGTTTAAGATCTTTAAGAGACTTGTGTTCAAGAGAGGTTAAATTATAAAATGCAACCCTATTGTTCTTGTTTAGAAAGAGGGAATAAAAATCAGTCTCACAAAGTTTCAGAAAACATTCCACATGGGAAGGCATAACAGGTATAAAACAACTCTTTCGTTTAAACTGAGAGAGCCTCATAGCATTACCACTCATATCTGGCTGATCCACAAAGAATAATTTCAAAGAAACCAGACGACAAAAGAGTCTCAAGTCAATAAGAGTTTCACTGAGAACACCAGAACTGGCTGGAATAAAATTAAGGCCTCTATTCAATAAACTGAGTTGTGATGTATCCAATATAACATCAGAAAAATTAAAAACCAAGTTAGTCAATGTCTCGTTCTTCTTACTTGCCCGAACCTTTCCCCTGATGGCTTTCTTTTTTTTAGAAAATAGAAAGTCATTGAGGTCCCTTTGCAATTTTTTAGTTTTAGTATTCTATGTAAAGAGGTCTTTTCGTGGCCAAGAAGAACAGCTGTGAGTACAGAAAATGTAGAAAAAATGATTACAGTACAGATTTCTGAAAATTCAAATATGCATAGTACTGCCCCTTTAAATCAGAATCCCTGTGAGAACAGTGATGTCAGCACAGAGAGAGTATGTATAGAACCTCCCACATTTGAAAATGGTGGAATGGCAAAAGAAACTTTCCAAATGGCTTGCACTAACAGAAGGATGGATTCCAGTGTTAATTCTGATTCAGTAGCTTTTTTGGAGCAAAAGGAAGCTGCACAAACCTCAATCCTTCCATTTGTGTTAAAGAAGGCACTGCCAATAAGGGACAGGTCGAGCAGCAGGAATCAGAGGGAGAACGCGATTACAGCAGAGAGAACGAGTGACTCCTGCATATATGAACACCAGGAGCAAGAACCAACAAAAAACTTGGTAATTAATATATCTAGCTTTTCTTTAACTGATGCACAAGCCTCGTTGTTAAATAGAGGCCTGAACTTTATTCCAGCACAGAAAACAGTATTAACTGATTTATTAAAAGAGCTGAAGTTATTTTCTCGTAACCTAACACTTAAAACCATGTTTAAAAGAAATGTATTTGATAATATGTTTAAACAACCTAGTGCCTTTGTACCCAAGATACATCCCACAGTTGAAACTTTCACTAATGTGTGTGAACATGAAATTAGAGAGATGCATGCTAAAAATCTTCCACCTAGATTTTATATATTGAGTAAATCAGAAACTGAAGCACTGTCAGAACTAAAGGATTCTCACAGCATTGAAATTAGGCCTGCTGACAAGGGGACAGTGTAGTAGTAATGGATAAGGTTTTTTATTACAAGAAAATGATGAACTTTTGAATGATACAGATACTTATGTTGAACTAAATGAGAGACAAGTACAAGGTATAATTGACAGGATATCTGTATATATTTTTGTCCTATTGATTACTAATTATGTATCAGAGGAATTGTTTGACTACTTTCAGATAGAACATCCAACTATACCCATTATTTATGGTCTACCTAAAATTCACAAAGACATCACACAGCCCCCTATGAGACCTATTGTATCCAGTAAAGGATGGGCCACAGAAGCCATCTCAATTTTTATTGAACAAAATTTACACACAGTCCTAAAATCATGTGAGACTATACTAAGGGATACAAAGGCATTTCTGCGACTGTTATATAATAAGACCAGGAATATTAATAGAAATTATATGTTTGTGACAATGGATGTCACTTCACTGTTCACAGTGATACCGAATAAATGGGGTATTGAGAAAATACGTGATATTCTGACCTTGAAACAAGTTTTTCAAAGCAGTAAGATTAATTTGATATGTGAGTTGCTTGATTTTGTCCTAGAAAATAATGTCTTTATATTCAATGACAAGTTTTATCTACAGAAAGTTGGTGTAGCAATGGGAATGGCTTGTGCTAGCAGCTACGCCAACTTAGCATTGGCTGCATGGGAAAAAGATCATGTATTAAGTGCTAGCAGTAAATATGCTGGCAAAATTGTATGGTATATACGTTTTGTAGATGACGTCTTCCTGTTATGAGATGGTACTAGTGAAGAGTTGCAAGAGATGGAGTACTTACATAGCACCACTGAATTTTTAAGATTCACTAGTCAACATTCCAGGGACTCTATTGAGTTCCTAGATGTTTTGGTTAAGAAGACAGCGTTAGACGAACTTACAACAGGGATGTATAGAAAATCTACATGGAGAAATAGTATCTTACATAAGACTAGTATGCGTCCAACATTTGTACACAAAAATGTAGTGAAAGGACAATATATAAGAATAAGCCGCTTACATAATACAGATTAAGGCTTTGTGAAGACAATGACTATATTAGAGAAAGACTTCTTAAACAGAGGTTATAGTAAGAAAGACATAAATGAAAGCTCTAAATATACCATTGAAAATAGGGATGGGAGATGTAAACTGCTCTTCTCAAATACTATAGAAGATGTTAAAAGCAAGGAAGGTCATGATTTTAAAGTTAGATTCCCTATAACCTATTCAAGTGACATCAGAAGGTTCTGTAATATTTTTGAGAAGAATTGGAATGTTTTATTGTCAGATCCTGACTTGAGAGAATTGTTAGAAGACAGACCCAGCTTTTCTTTCAGAAATATTTATTATTTATTTTATTTTTTTTATTTAACATTTGTTGACCGGGAAAGTCCGACTAGGTTCCACAGATCCTGTTTTCAGCGGAGCCCCGGGGAGAAATGCTCCAGAAGCATGTTTTTAGAATGTGGGAGGAAACCGGAGTACCCGGAGGAAACCCACGAGCATAGGGAGAACATGCAAACTCCACACAGAAGGCACCCCAGCCGAGAATCGAACCGGAGAACCTCTTGCTGTGAGGCGACAGCATTAACCGCTGCACCACTGCGCCGCCCAAATAAGAGGTCCTTAAAAAGGCAACTCTGTTATAAATCCAGAAACAATGAAAGAATGATCCTATCTGATAGGCAGGGGACTTTTCCTTGCAGAAATTGTACAGCATGTGACTATTTATATAATAAATCTACATATAAACATCCTACACTAGGGTTTATAATTGATACAGATTTTTATGCTGACTGCAGAACACAAAATTTGGCTTATTTCAGCTTCTGCACTGTCTGTCATGCCTTTTATATAGGCAAAACCAATAGGTGTCTAAAGGAACGTATCCTTGAACACCTTAGAGATATAAGAAATAAAAGACACAAGTGCTTTAGCAAAACATGTGGAAGAAGAAGATAGGAAACATGTTTTTAATTTCATGGTTTTAGAAATAATAAATAAAAGTAAGAGGGGAGGTGATATAAGGAATAAGGTAGAGGAAGCCGAACAAAGATGGATTTTACTACTTCAGGCAGATAGGTCTCCTGGACTGAACAATGCTGTTTCCTTGAAACCTTTTTTAAAATCCAGACCACTAAAACGTTAAGTGATATGGATTGTTACATAAAATGTGTCTGTTATATGTATATTTTGTTTCATTTTATGCAGAATATAAGGCAAATTAATGTACTGATGTATGCAATTTTAATTAGTCTGTCATAGTTCTATATGTGTTTTCATTGGTTGAACCATATTTTAAATACCAATGTTTTAACTGTTTTTATGAGTCTGAAGAAGCGATCAGCTGACTTAGATCGTGAAAGCGCTTACTCTTGTTTAATAAAGTGGTGTGAAACTGCAAGTGAACCATTTCCTACCTTGACTACTACATCTCAGTTACAACTTTTGGTTTTATAAAGGGCACTACTGAGAAGCTGCAAGTGATTTATTTTCTGACGTGGATTATTCCATTTTTATCTTTAGCTGTGGTCTAACCATTGGTCTTTTCATTTTTTTCGCTTGAGGTGTATACCAGGTGTTTATCCAGCTTTTGTTTTCTTTCACGTGTGATGTTACAGATTACCACCTTTTTCATCATCATTTGCTGACCATCTTTCCCATGAATTTCTGCTGATTTAACAATCTTTATGTGAAACTTCCTGAGGAAAACAACATGGCCTTGGTTACTCTCAATTAGATGCATGTTATGTTACAGTCAAGATACTACGGCTAAATCAAGCACAATACTAGCAGTTCATTTCTCTAATAATCCTTTGTCTACTTTATCTCTAAATTACTACAGCTGCAGAGGTTCCCATCCTCTGGACAAAGCTGTTTGTCTGGAATCATTACATTTATAACATAAGGCATTGTTCATTCATTCACTTCTCACCTAGCAGATAAACACCTGCTTCTCAAGTACATTTCCACAAGGCATAAACAAGAATATTGCTGTGCTAGCAGTTACTAGGTCAGAGGGCAACTTGCAAGTTTCAGAAAGCATACTGCAGTTTTCAAAAAGCATCTTTTTCAGTCTCATATGAAACTCAGTTTGTATAAAACAGTGCATGAAAAATAGAATGAAAAGCGTATTAAAATACTTGATTATTAATTTGGCATTAAGCATACACACATTAATACATATTTTTCTAAAATTTCCCTCTTGTTAATACTTTTTTTATTCTATTTTCAAAAAAAGAATAAACAGCTTGCTTCTTTTCCTAACCTCTTCCATTCAGGATTTGCAGTTAGGAAAGCCATTCAGTTTAAACTTTTATGAAAGTGTTTTGCATTCTAGCAGCTCTTCAAATACGGATATATCTATGAATTCTTTAATTAATCTCTTCATGCAGGGGATTCCACAACAAATACAAACTCCTATTAGGAGTAATCCTACTCCAATAGCAATCAATATGTTCATAAAAATGGAGCCCCACCCCCCAAAGGCATTCTGGAAAAAGTCTGTCAGAGGGTTTGGGCCTGGCTTGGTCATGGCCGACACTTGCTGAATCACCTCGAGATGATCGTTAATCTCATGCTGATGGTCAGGAATAAACGCACAGCATTCTTCTTTGATTAAAGCGCAAGTTCCACCTCTCGCCACAAGGGCGAAGTCAAGAGCCATTCGGTTTTGGAGCACTACAGTTCTCATGGCATTCAGTTAATCAGTTATCAGTTCAAGTGCAGAAAAAGCTGCATTACTCATTACTTCGAGAAGTTTGGACAGTTTTCGCAGCTCCCATACTGATTTAACTCCGCCATACATAGGTGATATACCTGCTCAGGATAAAACAGCATCACTCAAGTCCATATGCACAAGTTTGGTTCCCACATCACGATGGTCTTTCCAGCCTGCTTCAATTTGTCCCACTGGATTCTCAGGTTTCTTAACAGTCTATTTGGTTACATCTCGAGTATTTCGAATACTTCCCTGAGGTAAAGCTGCAGTGTGTCGGATGGCCGGGACCAGGTACCCCAAAAAACAACTGCCAGACCAATTCTCAGGTGACCATTTATATGCTTTTTTACCACACACAAAATAACAGTCTTCTACCTTAGTTATTACTTTGTTACGAAATGACTGCCCTGCATGAAACATTTTCCTATTACAGATAACTGTTTGAAAAGTACAGGATTGCATTGTACCTGATCAAGAGGCTTATGCATAGATTTCAAAAATGAGTCGTAATCTGTACTACAAGATCCACTCAAATCATTTGGTTTTCTATAACATTTATACTGTACTGTAACATTACACTTGCTCCATCCCACTTGGATGGTATCATTTTTATAGAAACATACAATTCCTTTTTGTGTCACAGGCAAATACAGCGCTACTTTATCATGTGCTTTAATAGCAACTGTGTCAAAAAACAGATTTTCCCAGGTCTCATTGACCCATAGGGGGATAGCAGTCATTAATAAACCCCCGTATGCTGTTGGTATGGCCATACAGACCCAGCAGTTCGAAACATTAAAAGTCTCTGCGTACACACGTGTAGTTGCCTGATAAGTGTTAAAAGTTCGGATGCCAGTCTATGTTTGGTTCATTACGTCTAATCAGTTCAACCTTTGTGGCAGGAAAAAGGAGTGGCCACAACAAAAAGAACAGTGTGATTAATATTGCAATAAAAACGATCATACAAGTTTTCTGAGAATGCTCAATGTCTCTACTCACTCTGTACCTGGCCATTTTGTTCTTGTTGTGCAACAGTAACAAAGTTCTTGTCCAGTTCAAAGTTTTTAACCAGTTTACAGTGCATCAAATGAATCCAGGAAGCTCGCTCTGCGATCTTGACTGTAGTGGGTGTCGACAGTAGTACTTGGTACGGACCTTCCCACTTCGGAGAACTCCAATTCTTTCGCTTCACAATCTTCACCCAGACCCAGGTGCCTGGGGCTACTGGTGCTTCCAATTTCGGTTGCTCTTTATCTGAAACAGAATTTAACTGCAAAAGTTTGTTATTCAAAAATCGCCTCATATACCCTACAAGTGATCTGTCAGCCTCCTGCTCTGTAGACATGAGAGGTTTCCACTGAGGTGTACAATATGCCCTCCCAAACAAAGTTTCAAAAGGAGTTAATCCCTTTGCATTTGGAACAGTTCTCATACTCAACAGTGCTAAAGGCAAACAGTGCACCCAGTTTTTCTGTGTCTCTGCTATCAATTTCCTAAGTTTGTTCAACACCCCATTATGCCTCTCTACTAGCCCTGCAGATTGGGGGTGATAAGCGCAGTGGTTCTTTAACGATATCCCAAAATAGCGACTAAGTTGCTGAATCGTTTGGTTCACGAAATGTCCCGTTATCACTATAAATCTTTTCCGGTGTACCAAATCTGGGTATAATTTCTTTAACAAGGACCTTTGCAACAGTAGCTGCATCTGGATTTTTAGTTGGAAACGCTTCTACCCATTTGGAAAATATGTCTATAATAACAAGGCAATACTTCTTATTTTCACATTTATTCAATTCGATGAAATCCATACAAATAGTATGGAACGGATACGGTGGTGTAGGAAAATTCCCTTGCTTAGGCTTCAACGCCCCTTGTGCATGATGCTTGTTACAAACATGGCATGCTGCACAAAAATTTTTTGTATAATTGGTAAATCCATAGGTTGTAAATACTCTATTCACTAACTGTACCATTCCCCCTGTTGAGACATGGCTCTGCCCATGGCTCAACAAGGCTGCATATCTAAACAAATTAGATGGCAAAATCGGTTTCTTTTCCTTGGAGATGTACAGTCCCTTTTCGAGGATTGCTCCTCGTTTTATCCACTTCTGTTTTTCAATATTTGTAGTAAGTGTCTGCATTGTTTTTAACATTTTTAAATCTAAAGTCTGAGGGTTGTAATTCTTCACTCAAAAGAGAAGTTTCTGTGGCTGAGGCTGCCTGCTTTGCAGCTGTATCAGCCCGTGCATTACCTTTTGAAATCCTGTCCTGTTTCGTATGAGCTACGCATTTGCAAATAGCTACTTTTTTAGGTAACTGAAGTGAATCTAAAAAGTCTAAAATAAATTGCGCATGATTGATCGTTTTACCAGTAGATGTTATCATTCCTCTATTTTTCCACTGTTGCACAAAAACGTGTACAGTAGAAAAAGCATACGGACTGTCAGTAAAAATGTTCACTTTCTTACCTTTTGCTAAGGTACATGCCCTTGTTAAGGCAATCAATTCTGCCGCCTGTGCAGATAAGTTGTGCGGTAAAGATTTTGCCTCCAAAGTTTCAGTATCAGAAATGACTGCATACCCCACCAGATTCTGTCCTGTAGGACCTCTCCTGCATGAGCCGTCCACATAGCATGTCACCTCGGCATCATCCAAGGGAACATCCGTAAGGTCTTGTCTAGGTAATGTCTTTTGCTCAATCTCCTGCAGGCAGCAGTGTGGTTTGCCATCTGCAGGGGTTGGAAGCAAAGTTGACGGATTCAAAAATTGTGCATCGTTCAATTGTCATATGAGGTTGGCTCAACAGTATGGTCATACAGGAAAGATGCCTAGCTGGAGAAAGATATGCTACTTTTTCTTGCAGTAAAATATTTGCGACTGCATGAGGCACTCTCAATGTGAGAGGGTGGAATAGCACTACTGAGGCTGAAGCCTGCACTGCCATTGCAGCTGCATCTACTGCTTGTACACAGTGGGGCAGGGATCGCGCCACTGGGTCTAACTGTGATGAATAGTAAGCTATGGGGCGTTGTTTGCCCCCATGTTGCTGTGTTAATACTGATGTCATATAACCTTGCTTACAATCTACAGTTTGAATAAACTGCTTGTGATAGTTGGGTAATCCTAGAACTAAGGATGATGCTATCAGTTGTTTCAGCTTACAGAAAGCTGCTTCTGCGTCAAGTGTCCATTGTAATAAATCCTGTGCTGCCATCGGCTTTTTAAATATTAAATCGGCCAGTGGAGCAGATTCCAAAGCATAGTTTGGTATCCAACTCCGACAGAAATTAGTAGTTCCCAGGAAGGACATCATTTCCTCCTTGGTAGTTGGTCTAGGTGCTTGTAAAATTGCTGTTTTTCTGTCTTCATCTAATATTCTACCTTCTTTGGATATTACATATCCCCAGTACTTAACTTGTTTTCTCCAAAGCTGTAGCTTGTCTTTGTTTACTTTGTGACCTTGAGTAGCTAAAAATTGTAATAAAGCTATTGTGTCCTCTTTGCATTCTTGCTGGGTGGGGGCTGCCAGCAGAATGTCGTCTACATAAAGTAAAATCTGACTAATTTCGGTGGGATAAATCCCGCCAGGTTGCTTGCCATTTTCTGTGCAAATATTGTTGGGCTTTCACAATATCCCTGTGGTAATCTTGTATATGTGTACCGCTTTCCCTGAAATGTAAATGCAAACCAATATTGGCTGTCAGGGTGTATTGGTATAGAGAAAAATGCATTACTAATGTCTACCACTGAGAAATATCTTTGTTCTGGCTTTAAATCATTCAGTAAGGTGTGTGGATCTGGCACCGTTGGTGCCCTGGGTATAACTGCATTATTTACAGCTTGTAAGTCTTGGACCATACGCCATTCCCCGTTTGCTTTCCTGACAGGAAATAAAGGTGTATTACATGGTGAATCAGGGGATTCTATTAAGACTCCATCCTTAAGTAAGGCTGCTATAATAGGTTTGATTCCAACCTCTGCATCCTTTCTCAAGGGATACTGTCTTTTCTTGGGTCTAAATGCTGACTTTGGCATTATGGTAACTGGTCCTGCTGTTCGTATAAGTCCTACATCTGATTTTCCTGCTGACCAGGGAATATCTGGTATGTCTCGCAAGGCTTTTTCCTTTTTTTCCAATAAGAGTAATACTCAGCTATTCTCACTAGCCTGTGAGTGTACAGCTGGGTGTGTCTGTGTAATCCAGTTTAATTTCTGTTTCTGTACTCCTTGTTCGGAGAGCTCTAATTCCGTCTGCTTTTCCCACCTTGTGACTTTTTCACCTAAGTCTGCCCATTTCAAAGTTTTACTCTTAGTTAAACTGACATGTGGCAGTCGATTAGATTTGTAAAGTGCTAAAAATTCCTGGGGCAATGAACAGCTTGCTACACTGTTCCCCTCTGCATCCCAGTACAAATTTCGCAATACTAGCCTGTTTGCATGGTTCAGAAACAATTCCTGTTCATAATCTTTATCAGGTCCTGGTCTATTACAGTAATATAGAGTACAATGCAACAAATACTGCTTGTCAATGTCGTGGGAGGGGGACTTGCTGATGGGCTACGTTCATCAGTTACTGCCCCTGGAAGAGTCGTAACGAAGTCCTGGCTGTAACAATAATATGTTTCTCCCTCCGGTCGCACTACAAAAGTATCCATTTGTCGCTGTGCTTCCAATACCCTGCATGGTTGGAACTATGGCTATGCCAAATATCTGCATCAAATCTCTACCCAAAAGATTTACTGGGCATTTTGCAGAAACTACAATTTTACTTTTCTGGGTCATTCCTGAAACGGGGTCTGTTATTGTTATGTCATGGGAGAGTGGCTCCCGATACAGCTGTCCATTGGCTGCTTTCACTAGTATATAATCTGGTGATTCTATATCTTCCGGTAACTTGGAAGGGTGTATCAAGGTCCGTGAAGCCCCTGAGTCGCACAAAAATGTAACTTCCGTTCCCTCTACCAGAAGCGTCACTTCCGGTTTCATGTCTGCTAAGTAAAGCTCTAAGCTCAAAAGAGCTAGGTCTAAAATTTCATCATCTTCTATGTCTGTGAAGTCATATACATCCTCTACCCCTTGTGTCGCATCTTCTACTCCTGCTATCATATTTGCACTTACCTTTCCCTGCTTACTTTCTTCCAATGATTCCTGACTATCATATAGTCATTCCTCATCTTCCTTATTTTCTGTAGTCGCCTTCTTGTTTAGCCTGCAATCCCTCGCTAAATGTCCTTTTTTTCCCGCACTTAAAACATTCACCCTTTTTCTTTCTTTCCTCAAAATCTTCTGATCGTTTGTCAGATTGTTTTTCCCTGGGTATTTTTCTTACCCTTTTTCGCAGTTTGTACTACAAATACTTCTGACCCATCTTCTGACGAAAATACTTGAGTTTTCTTTTTCTTTTTACTATTAAAATGTCTTTCTGCATGTCTACCATATTCAAGTAATGGCTGTAGTCTACTTGTTCGATTTATCATATGCTTCGTAATAAAGCTACTAATGGGAGTTATACTACCCTTCAAGAATGCATTCTTTAACTGTTGTTCATATGAGGAATCTTGTGTCTGATTTTCTGTTATCTGCATTCCGCAGTGATTATTAAAACACTCTAACAGTCTAGCATAATATCTATCAACTGTTTCACCTTTCTGTTGAATGCATTGATTAATACAAGTCCAATCAGCCCTAGGCTTCCACTTTTCAGAGTTTCGGTCTGTAAGACCTTTTACTCTGCCATCCAGTTCTGCATTAGTATGTGGTAGTGGTCTAAGTTGTGCATCACGAGGATTCCAGTCGCCACTGATCATGTGCCAATCTGGACCCACAATTTGTCTAACTACTTTTTCTACTTCCTCTCCATTTAAATGGTGACTTAATCTCATACCCTGCAAGTCTTCTAAAAGTTTTCTAAAATTCACTTTTGAGTGGGGAATACCTTCCGTGGCTTTCTGGATATCTTCCGGTGTCCACGGTCTATAAACTAAGAGTCGGATCCTGTCCTGCCTGAGGATTCGGTACTTATATGAGCGGACATAGCTCTTCTTCACTCATAGCCTGTGATTTTCTATTTAATTCAATCTCCCTCCTCAAGTCGCATGTTCGAGACCTGGTCTCGATAGGATCCCTGACAAACAGTTGTGCTTTTGCAGGGACAGCTGGATATAGCGGAGGTGGATCAGCTCGTCCACTTGCTTCATTTTCTGGTAACGGAAGTGGAGGGGGCGAAGGAGGGGCTGTTGCTATTACCAAGTTATTGTCTTCTTCGTCTAAGAACATTGTCTTTGAATATTTATTTCTCTGCTCCCTGCGATTTGCTTCTTCAAGCCACCTATGCGCCTGAGGGACTCCTAATTGTCTTTGCTATTTTAGTTGACCTTTCACGTCTATTTTAAACTGTTTTACAAGTTTCATAAGTGCAAGTTTATCTAAATTACCCTCAAATTTATACTTATCAACCCATTTGGTGTAGTACTTAACATTATCGGCACACTGTAATTGCATATACTTTGCGTCTTCAGTTAGGGGCGTGTCCCGGGAACTTTTTGTGCACTGATTTCCCATTGCTGTCTTAGCTAAGCTGTAAATTGTTACGTAACCCTTTCTATCACGTGGTACCACAAATCTATACCTTTTCACAGTTTATCTAGAATAACTGCCTACCTATTCTGTTTCCCTGATCTATGACAAAAACAGTATCCCCTTTTTCTGTCCCTGATCTGCACATGCAAATTACCTGACAAAAAACAGTTCTGTACTTAGTCCCCGATCTTAAAACAGAAATAAGGTAATTCCTCCTTACCTGACCCTGCGTGAGTTGATCCACCGGATCGTTGACTCGTCCTCCAATCCCAGATCAGAAACAGTGGATGGCCTCTTTCAAACGACAATTCAGTCGGAGGTCTTTCAAAACAGAAGAGCCGATTTGGCCTCTTCTCTGTACGGATGCATGCCACTGGGCCCAATTCTGACCTAGGCCTAGAGCGAGAGGTACGTTCCGGTCCGAAGGACCAATCTGTCAAAGGAAAATTATACTTTAAAAATGATCAAAACCCGGTAGGTTCAGGTTAAGGCACTTCAATCTTGCAGCAAGGAGACAAAAAGTGTTAATACAGAGTTTGTCTAAACAGAAATAGGAAATACTTTCATTTTTATACATTCTCAAATTAATCATGTCCTACCATGCTGACGTTACAGATTACCACCTTTTTCATCATCTGCTGACCATCTTTCCCATGAATTTCTGCTGATTTAACAATTTTTATGTGAAACTTCCTGAGGAAAACAACATGGCCTTGGTTACTCTCAGTTAGATACATGTTATGTTACATTCAAGATACTACGGCTAAATCAAGCACAATGCTAGCAGTTCATTTCTCTAATAATCCTTTGTCTACTTTATCTCTAAATTACTACAGCTGCAGAGGTTCCCATCCTCTGGACAAAGCTGTTTGTCTGGAATCATTACATTTTTAACATAAGGCATTGTTCATTCATTCACTTATGAACCTAGCAGATAAACACCTGCTTCTCAAGTACATTTCCACAAGGCATAAACAAGAATATTGCTGTGCTAGCAGTTACTAGGTCAGAGGGCAACTTGCAAGTTTCAGAAAGCATACTGCAGTTTTCAAAAAGAATCTTTTTCAGTCTCATATGAAACTCAATTTGTATAAAACACAGTGCATGAAAAATAGAATGAAAAGCGTATTAAAATACTTGATTATTAATTTGGCATTAAGCATACACACATTAATACATATTTTTCTAACACAAACCAAGGACAATACATATTGCACCAGACTGGCCACGCCAGCATTGGTACCCCCTCTTGCGCAGAATGATACTGCTGGATCCATGGCACCTACCTCAGACACCTTCCCTGCTGTCCCAGCAGGCGGGCCAGATTCTGCACCCTCAGCTTCAAACCCTAAACCATGCAGCCTAGCTTATTCCTTGAGCTCTCCAATAGCATCCCTCAGTAAGCAGGTGCTGGATGTCATTCTGGAAGCAAGGAGTCATTGTACTAAAAAATTCTGTGTTGAAAAGTGGAAAATATACTGTTCCTGGATCCAGACCCAGGGTATGGGCAATACGGTGCCCATCTTTCCTCATATTCTTCAGTACTTAACAGAAATGCTCCACAAGGGCTTATCCTTCTTGTCAATTGAAATTCATGCCTCTGTAATTTCAGCACTTTGTAATACTGAACCACCCCTCTTCTCTCACCCCCTGTTAAAGCAATTCCCCAGAGGGGCTAAAAATGTAAGAACCTCCCCCCCCAGGTGAGCCCCTACTCCAGCTTGGGACCTTAACTTTGTATTGGAAAAGCTCACTCTCCCTCCATTTGAACCAGCTGCAACTGCAGAGTTGAGATTCCTTTCTTGGAAAACAGCCTTCCTTCTCGCCATCACTTCAGCAAGAAGTGTGTCTGAGTTACAGGCCCTCATGGCAGTGGAGCCCTTCATTATCTTCCATGCAGACAGGGTCTCCCTGAGGACCATTCCTTCCTTTATGCCCAAGGTGGTGTCTAGTGTGGCCCTCAATCAGTCCATTCATTTGCCTACCTTTTTCTCGAATCCACAAAACAAAGGAGAACGAATTCTGCACTCTCTGGGCATGCACAGACAACTAAGATTTTATTTGGACAGGACTCAGCCTCTCAGAAAATCTGAACAGCTGCTAGTTGGCTTTGCTGCAGGGGCAGAGAGGAAGGCCATTTCAAAGCAAGTCATTTCTAAATGGATAGCCCATTGCATTCATTTCTGCTATAAGCACCATGGAAAAACTACCCCACAAGGAGATAAGATCACATTCCACCAGGGCTGCATCTACCTCTGCTGCCTTTCTCAGAGGGGGTCCCTACCAGGGACATCCTAGAAGCTACTACCTGGAGGCTGTGTACATACCTTCACCAAGCATTACCATGTGCCTCTTTTCTAAATCCAGAGCTGGTTTTGCCATTGCAGTTTTGCAGGGCTTAATAGCTGGCTGTAATGCTCTCTAACTTCCTCCTCTCTTCCTTAGCTTTGGGAATCAACCCAAGTGTTAATAACTGCAACAATGAAACACGAAGAACATAGTACAGTTGTGTACACTTACCATAAATGTAGATGTTTGAGTGTATTCACTGTTGCAGTCCTGGTTACCTTCCCTCCAGCTCCTGACTTCTCTTGGCTCTATCTTTGCTTCTTGTTTTAAGCTTTCTGGTGTATTTGTTTTTTGATGGAGATGTAACATAACATATAATTGCTTCCCTTTGTGGGGGCACCTGACATCTGGGGCAAGAAAATGTAATGGCGTCAGCTGCATGTTTTATACCTCTGATGTCAAGGAAGAAGAGACAGCATCTGACGCAGGAATCCAAGATAACCTGCAGGCAGATAACCCAAATGTAATGACTGTAACAGTGAATACACTGGAACATCTACATTTATGGTAAGTGTACACAATTGTACTTTCTGTATACTGTATTGTAATATTTGCTGTCACTCGTTAAGCATTATTTTTCCAAATATTGTCAGGCAATCCTTATAACTCATTTGTTCTTTTTTTTCTGTCTAAAATTGTTTCTGATATCTCTTGAAAAGGGGATGTCCTTCAAGGATGCATCTGCAGTCATAACAAATGGGTTGTCCTGCCTCAGGCAGCCCTTCGGTCGGCCGGATTCCAAAGTCTGGGTCTGGCCTCGGCTGATGTCGCACTTCACCCGACGTCATAGCTGCTGGGGTATAAAGGCATCAGCCGATGCCATTTTCCTTAGTCTTTCTTGCCGCGCGGTGCCCGAAGCAGAAGCTGTTCGCAAGTGCCGGTCGGTCAGATCCAGAGATTTCAACGTACCAAAGACTTCTAAAAAGCTAAGTACCCCGTTGGGGACTCTTTCTTGCCTCAGCCGATGTCAGACAAAGTAAATAATTGTTTAACTTGTGGGAAACAAATACCTCCTAAGGATTTCCACTCTTACTGCCTTCCTTGCTTAGGCCCAGACCACGACGTATCAGCTTGTTTAGCCTGTGCTTCCTTCAACCGACGGACTCTTAGACGTCGGTCGGAGTTTGCAGAAGAGTTTTTTGGCTCCACTTTTGCATATAAAATGCCGTCGGAGACTCCGACTACACATTTAGCTAAAATACGCAAAGAAAAGGACCGACACTCGCGGCCCGCGGTTTTGGCTGAAACCACGGTTAGGCCTACCGCGAGTGTCTCTGTTTCGGCTGAAACCGAGACCTCGGTTCTCCCTTTGGCCGAAAGCATGCCTCCGATAACCGAGGCCACACAGGCCATGGCTGAGTCTGCTACAGAAATTCCTGCTGAAGTAGCAGGCACACAAGAGTTGTCCTGACACTATTCAGTTGGACATCTCTACTCCTGCACGTGGGGCAGCTAGACCCCCTGCTTCTATGTCTATCAAGGCCTTTTCCAGGGCTAAAGCAGCCAAACTTTCCAAGGCCTTACCTTCAAAAGCTCCCTCTCACAGGCCTACCTCAAGTTCCCAGATTCTCAGCCTTTTGGG